>NW_016017389.1:170190-295147 GCF_000320565.1 Sphaerulina musiva SO2202 | reverse complement strand
GACGTAAGTAAAAGAAAAAAAAAAAAAAAAAAAAAAAAAAAAAAAAAGAAAAAGAAAAAAAAAGTCCGGTACGACTAGTTTGTTGAACTAGAACTTTCGGTACAGTATACTGTTTTGACCGGCAGAGCGTAGCGTAGTGTTTACCTAGGTAGTTACTAGAAGGTAGGTACAGTACTTTGAGACAAGAATACAGAAACACGGAAACGGGGTTACGAGAACAGACTATAGAAAAAGAAAAACAACAATAACAGAGTATCGGATCCCGTCGTCTCTTCTCCGCCGACGAAACAAACAAAAAAACGAAAATCTTTTAATACAATAAAAAATTAAAAATAAAAAATAAAAAGTGGAAAAGGAAACGGTTGTAAGCCTTAGCATCCGTTTTTTTTTCTTGTCTTTTAGGTTTTGTTTGTATAGTCGTCTTCTACCGTGTCTGCAGGATAGCTGAGTCGGCAGGATAAGGTACATGTATCTTGGAGGGAGGTAGAGGTATAATAGAGTGTATACTGTACTGTACTGTACTGTAGCGTAATACGTAATGCAGCGTAGTATAGTGTAGGTCGGTGCGGGTGCGGTATATAGTATAGTAGTGGTAGTGGTAGTACCTCCTAGCTACATCCTGTAGGAGGTAGGTATGTACAGTACTTGTGTACACGTTGCGCAGAGGTAGATGCAGAGAGTCCGTGACTCCGATACTCCGATACTCCGTCCGTCTCACTCCTCGTCCGTCACTTTCGTCCGTCTCTGTCGTCCCTACGGTTACACACGGTAAAGCCAAGTACCGAAGCCAGGGAGAGACGGATCTAAGAGGTAAAGAGAGAGAGAGACAAGAGGCAAACGGGGCTAGCCAGCTAGCCCAGCCCAGCCAGCCAGACATTTTTAGAGTTTGTGCCCAAATTCAGCATCACAGGCATTGGTCACTATTACATGTTTATGTACCGACTAGGTTAGGAGGTACCCTTGCCTTGCCTTGCCTCAGGTACTACAGTACTGTACCTCCTACCTCCAGTACCTCTACTAGGAGGTACTTTTTTCACTCACTCACACACATACAGGCAAGCGGGCAGGCGGGTGGGTTTTAAGGTTGGAACAAACGGGTGATGATGATAATGATGATGATGGTCAGCAATTCAGCAAGGAGGAAGGGAGGTAATTAAGGTAGGTCTCATCATCGGCCCTAGGAGGTAGCAGCTAGGAATAGTTGAATGAGGTACGTGGTAAACAGAGACTAGTGTACCTCTGAGATTGAAAGTGGGTGGTTGGGTGGATGATGAGAGAGATTGAGTGACGAGGGAGTTGGAGTGAGTGAGTGGCTCCAGCGGTAGGCGACGAGGCGGTAGGCGGTAGGCGCCGGGTGGGCGACTTCGACTCACTTCGAGAAGATGGGTAGTGCACCGCAGTTAGGAGGTAGAACCGGGGTGGCGTTCTCGTATCCTCCTCTCCTACTTTTCCTTAAAGTGAGTGCTGTGCTGCTGCTGCTGCTGCTACCCGCAGTGCTACTAGAAGGCACTAGGAGGTGCCTCCTACAGGAAAGTGTGGACTCTTGTCTGGGCTGGGCTGGGCTGGGCTCCTGCTCCTGCTGCTGCTGCTGGTGGGCGGATGAGTAAGGTGGATTGGCTTAGTTTAGTGTGTGGACTAAGCGCGACGGGGCATGAAGCAAGCAAGCATGATGAGAGAAGGATGGGAGCACGAGTGGGCATGCACGGAGCTCGTAACGCCCGGTAGGATTTGTGCTTCCCGCTTGGGTCTCGGTTGCAGGTAGGCGCGCACTCTCGCACTCTCCCGCACTCTCTCTCCCTCTCGCTCGCACTTGCAGGAGCAGGTGGTGCAGGTTGCAGGTTGCAGGTTGCAGGTTGTTGCAGCTTGAAGGTTTAGAGGTACCTGTAGGTTGCAGCTTGCAGGCCGGCCGGGCAGTTGCACACGACAAGAGCCAAGATCGTGGTCGCTTCCCATGCACAATTCACACCTCTAGGAGGTAGCCTGTCCCCACTATCGAGGTACACTTGTACACTACCCGCTCGGAGCCAATGATTCACGTGTGCCCCCGACTTACGAGCCAATCACAGCCACGACAAGCACGACCACCTGGGAGAGTGGCGAGTGGCGATGCTGGGAAGGCGCTTGCTCTCGAGCACTCTCTCTCACACGGCCTCTCTCGAATTCTCTCTCTCGTTCTCTTGCAGCCTAGCAGCCTGGCACCGACCCGCTGGCTAGGAATAACGCTCGCGGCCACGCTTGTAGCTGCTGCTGCCACTGCTGCTGCTCATCTCATCTTCCATCATCATGATCATCGCCAATCATCATCCATCACCCAATCATCATCCATCATCATCATCATCATCATCACCATCAGCACCAGCATCAGCACCAGCATCTTCATCATCACCACCAACCGTTGCTCACCGTCACCATCGCCATCGCCATCGCCCATCACCGTCGCCCCTCGGTACACCCGACGCCTCGTCTCCCCGCCGACAAAGCCACTGAGATGGAGGAGACTGAGACTCGGAGAGAGTGTGTGTGAGAGTGTGTGTGAGAGTGAGAGAGAGTGTGTGTGTGGGCGGCGTCGTGTCGTGGCAGCCGCCGTTGCATCCTGCCAGGCAGTGCCAGCACCAGCACCAGCACCAGCACCAGTACCAGCAGACGGCACAAGGGCCTGACAAAAGCCGTGGGACGCATGCCGTGGACGGTGGGTGGCGTTGGCCCGTCTGTGATTTGCTGGGTCCTGGGAGTACGCACGCCTCGCGACCCGTACAACTTACTCTGCACCCATGAGTGAGTGGTGGCATTAGCGCATCCTGCGAAAGCCAAGCTCGCGGCAGAAGCAGCGTTGGTGAGAAAATATAGGCGGCATGACCTGAACGTGCATGGAGCTTCACACTAGCCATGCCGCCCAGGGATCATTGCCGCTAAAGACGTGTCGCGCTTTGACAGACACCCTCCCCTGTCCTGCTGGGTGCTGCGTGCACTGGCCTCTGCCGCTCATTCAGTGGGCTGTTGCTGGCTGCTGCGGGCTGCGGGCTGCTGGCTGTGGGTTGCGGCTTGCGGGCTGCTGCTTGCCCTGGGCCATATTCCGCCTCGAAAATAATGGCTGTGATGGATCCTCTCTGATGCACCCTGGTCACTGCTGTTCGATTGCTTTAATCCTCCACCCCCCAAATACTTGCCAGGGTACGCAGCCTTTATCACAACCACTATCGCTCTGCCATTGCTGCCTTGCCCTCGACTACCTCAAACCGGACGACACAGCCTGGCACCTTAATACCCAGACCATATCAGCATCATCATCGTCACCTGCTGCACTTGCGACAACTCCGACTACTACTACTACCACCACCAACCACCACCACAACACCAACGCTCTCTTCAACTAGCCAACCACCACACACTCTCTCTCCTTCTCTCTCTTCCACCTTCCCACCACTCTCTTCCCACCAGCACTTGCTCCCTTCACCACTGTTCCCTCTTGCCCTCTAGAACCCAGCTTCCTATGAGTGTGTGCACCCTGTGAGAGAGATCCGGATCCTTTTCTGTGGCCGGGAACTTCCGTGCACTCCACCATGCTCCCCACACCTCCGGCTTCTCCCACCCCATCTGGACTATGCCGTCCCGATGACAAGATTGGGCACACGTTGGCCGGCAGCATCCAATTGACAGGAGTTCTTGGCGTGGGCGCATATGGTACGGTGTACAAGGCAAGAGACCTCGTCACCAATGCCGAGTATGCCGTCAAGGCCTTGAACAAGGTCGGTCTCGATGCCCGACAGAGGACCTTTCAGGATCGCGAGATTCAATTGCACTATGCTGCCAGCCAGCATCCCAACGTCGTTTCCTTGGTCAAGATTCTGGACTCCCCAGAATCGACCTATGTGGTGCTGGAATACTGCCCCGAAGGAGACTTGTTTTCCAAAATTACCGAGGATAGCCACTACGTAGGAGATGATTTCAAGGCCAAGCAGATTTTCCTGCAGCTCCTGTCTGCGGTCCAGCATTGTCACGCCCGAGGCATCTTCCATCGGGATCTCAAGCCTGAGAACGTGCTTGTCATGGACAATGGATGGACTGCCAAGCTGGCCGACTTTGGACTTGCCACTCAGGATCGTGTCACTTCCGACTTTGGATGCGGCTCGACATTCTACATGTCGCCAGGTGAGTGGATGCAGCTTCCTTGGCCCGTCAATGAGGCCATGATGCTAATGATTCGCAGAATGCCAAACACCCAATCCGAAGCCCAATGCCTGTTATGCATCCGCGCCCAATGATATCTGGTCCCTTGGCGTCATTCTGGTCAACCTCACTTGTGGTCGCAACCCATGGAAGAGAGCCTCCATGGACGATTCCACTTTCCGAGCTTTCATGAAAGACCGCAGCTTTCTGCAGTCCATTCTTCCCATCACCGATGATTTTAATGAGATTCTTCAGCGCATCTTTGATGTGAACCCATACCGCAGGATCGGTCTAGAGGAACTTCGCAACATGATCTTTCATTGCCCACGTTTCACCACCCAGGAGGCTTCTAATCCCACTTCGGCTCCCGCAACCCCCCCGTACAGCCCCGTGGTGGAAAAGGCCATGGACTCCATCTCCGTCAGCGCCGCCGCTGCTGCTGTGAATTCGTACGAGCCAGTTCCTCACCTGGACTTGTCTGCGCAGGCGTACCATTCGGGCACTCCAGACATGATGGCACATCCCGCCATGTTCACACCGCCAGCAACAGGCCCCTGTTCACCTCAAACGACCCATTGCGCGCCACAGCCCAAGTCTGTAGGCCCATCCATGTACCCAGGACCGTTCTTTGGCAATTTTGCCACTTTTGGCCGATGTGGTCAGATGTTTGCCAACTTCAATATGCCCACACATGCCTGGGCCTCCACTTTTTAGAGAGGTGTGACCCACCCTTGAGACCGGTTTCATTGGAATCCTACTGGGCAGCCCCGGTGGACAAACAACAATGACCGGGACACACCTGGCCGGCCATGAGAGATATTGAGAGCGCGGACCTTGCAAGCGTTTTGTTTCGAAGAAAAAAAAGGACACTGTAAAAGATACCCCAGCTGTTTTGTTTTAGCGACTGTTACCGGGAGGACAAATTTGTGTTTTCAACATCAGGAGTTTCCATCAAAAGGGGGGGAAATGTGAGCCACAGACGCAGGCCACGGCTCATCAGTCGAGCAGGATAGAAAGGAAGGTTTTTTGCTGAGCATTTACTCGGGCGTATGGGAGGACGAAGTTACACGAGACTACAGATCAATGATGGGATGTATTATGACTACCTAAAAAACCTTCTATAGCATACTTGTGTGTCTTGATACACCTTTCAGAATGTACTTGCCCGATACTGGCATGATTACATGAGAACTTATTCCACGTCTCCATCTCTCCACGTTTCACTTTTTAGACTTGTTCCGACATATTCAAGGATAGGTGGTTAGCAGCAAACATGTAGTTGCGTCGTACTCGTACCTACATGTAGTCTCGTACCTGAACTGTGGAGAAATATTGTAGATTATGTCCGATCTTGTAATGTCGTTGGCTGTTGGAAGAATTCAGGTTGAATTTTGACCTGGTTGTAGGTTTCGTATGTACTAGAGTAGAGAGAATGTAGAAATGAGAATGCAGAGATGAGGAATAGAGGAGAAGTAGAGGAGAAATAGAGGAGGAGGTAAGGCGATATTTACAGGATAAGGATAACCTTGGGAAGGAAGGAAGGAATGTTAGTGAATCAGGTACGTTGGAAATGGAAAGGGAAATGGAAGGGGAAAAGGGAAAGGATGGAAAGAAAAATATACAGTACATATATGTATAGAAGTATAGGAGGTAGTAACTGAAGTAAAAGGAACGGACCTCCTACGTACCTACCTCTCTCTTTCGGTCTCTTTCGGTCTCTCTCTCTCTCTCTCTCTCTCTCTCTTACGATCTATACAAGAATAATGTATCTATCATCTATCCATACATGTAGCTACATGTACCTTTAGGTATACATATGTACCTACCTCTCCGCGAACCCGCAAAGAAGCAAACAAAGCAAACAAATAAAGCAAACAAATAAAGCAAACAATTGAAGCAAGTACCTCCTAAGCAAGCAAACAAGTAGTACCTTCTACCTTACTACCTAACTACCTTACTGCTATACCAAGTCATGTCCTGCTCCAGCTCTATTTCAATGACTCTTTGCTGTACATGCGTATGTGGAGGAGGGTGGGCTGTTGCTATGTCATTCAGAAAAGTGGCTTGCAGATATATTGCATACATACCTGAAAAAGGTAGATCTAATGTATATGTACTTCATGTACTTTAGCGAGTCAAGTAGGCACAGGTACCTTACCTACATGTATTCTGGCAGCAGCAGAAAAGCTGATTTGACACATACCTCACACTTACTCACTCCTCCACCACCACCACCATCATTCTATTTTTCTGACCGCCTTTTCATCTCAAGTGGCAAAGCAAAGATCCGCAGTCGAGAACCACGACATTTAGCACGACAGACTGGACAAGGCAAGGCGGGAAGGAACATGTACAGTACCTAGTGTGCAATCATTGTTCCGTTATGTAACCATGTCAGGGCCCACCACGGTTTGGATAGAGAGCTCGATCCATGTGACGTGCTCGCACTATCCCTCCCTCCCTCCCTCTATCTCTCCTTCTCATCGCGCAGTGCCCGCTCCCCGTAGAACTGGGCCCTGCCCTTCTGTCCTGCCTAATTACATACAATGCCTGTTCTCCGAGCTACTTACATTCCATGCCTGTTCTCTCCGAGACGATCTCTTCGTCCTGTTCGCCCACGGGTGCCATATCTGAAGTTCGTGCTGGAGGGAAGTTGTGCAAAGAACACGTCGTGCATGCCGGGTGTGGGTAAATGCACTATCGTATTGAGCAAACTCCGCCATGAAACTGGCCGTATCTGAAGTTCATGCTGGAGGGAGTTGTGCAAAGAAAGAGTCGTGCATGCCGGGTGTGGGTAAATGCACTATCGTATTGAGCAAACTCCGCCATGAACCTGGCCGTATCTGAAGTTCGTGCTGGAGCGAAGTTGTGCAAAGAAAAAGTCGTGCATGCCGGGTGTGGGTAAATGCACTATCGTATCGAGCAAACTCCGCGATAAACCTGGCCGTGTAATCTGAGAGTAGTGGCGTACATTTCGACTGGTCTCGCGGTGACTGGTATATATCGCACAGACATGGACTCGTACCAGTCTGAGTGACATGCTACCGAGTCCCTAGCCCGCCAGTTATTGGACGACCATCGAAAGTGTATGAAGTCTTCACTGAATTATGTTTTCGGATCTCTTCCTTCAAATAGCTCGCTGCACTGCTACTGGGCGGAATCCTCTTGGCAGGGTAGCAGACGAGGATTTGGCCTTTGATGGCACAGTCTCTCGCATGCCGCTGATGAACGGGTGTCGAATCGCATCCTTGGGCTTGATGCGCTTCTCGGGGTCCAGCTGCAGACACTTGTCCAGTAGGTCGACAAAGGCGCTGTGCAACTTGAGTTGAGCCGCGTCCATCCTCTTGATATTAGCACTGAGTCTGGACTTGAGGTCTTTTCCGTTGACGCCTTGGGAGAAATGCATCGGCTTCGCCACAACGTTGCCCGTAATCTTATCCCGCTCGAGCCCGTGGAAGACGAGCTGCTCATCGAAGTAATTACCAGCCAACTGTGATTTCTTGACCAAGCGATTGGGCAGCTTGCCGCGACACTCCTGAATGACGCGGAGCATGCTGTTGTTGTTGGCGCCATTGAACAGTATGCGGCCCGTGTACAGCTCGTAGAGCGTGCATCCGATAGCCCACATGTCGATGGCATAATCAAATTCCATGCCCATGATGACCTCGGGAGCACGATAGAATCGTGACACGAGATAGGGCGTGAGTTCGGCATCTTGCTGCAGCGTAGCAGTTCCGAAATCGCAAATCTTGATCAGGTTCTTGTCGGCGCTCACGAGAATGTTATCCGGCTTCAGATCGGCATGCAGCACCTCCAAGTTCTTCATATGCAGCAGACCGAGAAACATCTGTCGCGCATAGACCTGAATCGCTTCGGGTCTGATGCCAATGTCCCTGCCGAATTTCTTCAACGTCTCGCGCAAATCCATGTCTAGTCCCTCGAATACGAGGCACAGATGTCCTTTGTGCATGAAATCTGCCAATAACCGAATGATGCACTTCTTGTCCTCCGGATCGGCCTCGTTGAGTCGGTGTAGAAACTGCATCTCCTTCTGACCAGCCTTGAACATGGTATCGTTGCGACACGCAATCTTGATGGCCACCTGCTTGCCTGTCTGCGCATCCTTGGCCCTCACCACAGTTGCAAACGTACCTTTGCCAATCTGTTGCTCCACCGCATAGCGTCCATCGAGCAACTCTCCATTGATGATACGATAGTGTCCGTCTGGGTAGTCCCAGTTGTCCAACAAGCTCTCGTCGAGCGCCTTTGCTTCCTTTGGTACACCGTGTGCTGAGGCATCCTTGACCGCAAACATATCGTCATCATCATCGTCATCGGCGAACATGTCGAAGTCATCTGATGATCTCTTCTTCACAGCCGGGGCAGTCGCCGTTTGCTGCTGTGCCTTTGTCTCAGTACCTTTCTGCTCTTGCTGCTTGTGATCCGGTCGGTCTTCGTTCACGTCTCGACTGGGATCGTAATCGGCGGCTGACTGGCCAAACTCATCACTCGGTTGCAATTGTAGAGGGTTCGCGAGGTCGGCGTCGGTGATGACATTGGGCGACGCTGGCGAAGCAGGAGAGTCGGGAAATGAGACGTCCATGGGCGTGCGGGGCGAGTTGATGGAGGATGGCGGCGACTGCGGTGCTGAGCCCTGTGCGCTGCTCTCATGATGTGGTGTGGTGGTGGCAGTCGATGGCAGGTTCGATTCGAGCGTCGACCGTAGCAAAGAGTCGTTGGCGGCTGCGGCTGCATGCTTCTTTCTGATGGCTTCGCGCTTCTTGCGACGCTCTTCGATCAGCTCTGCTTCTGACAACTGCTTGACCGGCGACGCAGCATCTTCAGCAGAGGTTCCATCCGCCGCTTCTTCTGCGCGGGTAGCGTGTGTTTTAGTATCAGTCTGCGCATGACGAGGAGTGGGGGCGGACTCGCGGTATGAAGTGGACGACGCGGTGCTTGCGCGTCTGCCAGCTTCTGATCCTGCGTTTGCCTGGACCGAGGAAGCCTTCGCAGAGGCACGATATGGAGAGCGACTGCGGTCGCGCCTGGGAGCGGCATTGGCTCTCACGAAATCGGTGCGCCCAAAGTCGCGATAAGTACCGCGCTGCTGCTGAGGGTGGTGGTGATCATCGTACAGCTTGTGTCGGCGAGAGTCACTGTTGCCTGTACCGTAGTGATCGTCCAGTCGACGTCGCTTCTCACGTCCATCATCTCTGTCCGCGCGATAGGGCGATCTGGAGCCCGAGCGGTCTCTTCTGAACGGCGACCTCGACCTCGACCGCTCGCGACCTCGACCATACCCGTTGTTGTAGTGTGCATTCGAATCAGTCATCAAGGCTCGACGGCCGGCGTAGTGCGCAGGCCGAGATGAAGACGAATGTCTGGCCGATTTGTTAACATTGGTGTTTGAGCGGTATGACGATGCGTTCGTTGTGACCTTCTCCCCGTCCACGCTGCTGATCTCACTTTCGGACGGCGACCTCGAATAGAGAGTCATCTTGTGCAGTGACGCACCCGCCGATAGTGGTGGTGTGAAAGTGTTAGCGATCTGTGCTAATCTGCTGTCTCTCGTGCTGGTGGCCCGCCGGTGGCAGAGCCAGAACCAGTATGGATGGCAATCTCACTGAAGGACTTATGTGTGCAACTCCAGCAAGCGGGGACGCTGGTGCGAGTCGAGTGAATGAAGTGGTCACGAACGCAAGATGTGTGTGTGTGTGTGTGTGTGTGAAGTTTGAGTGCAATGGGAGAGGGAGGGAGGGAGGGACCTGGAGTGAGGTAGTCCAGTGTTCTTGCTATCGGCGGGGGAAACGAAGGAACAAGGTGAAGAGGTGCCGTATCGGCGGCAGAATTCGAAGGAGTGGACCCTCGGAAGTAGCCGCGAACCGAGAGCGCGTGACATGATGAAAGACGACCCTCTCCCTTCTCCCCTTTTCCTTGTCCGCTCACTACACCTCCTTCATGTACATACCTCCTATCCGACATGTACAGGTACCCTTCTCCCTCTGCATCACTTGCAGCGCAGCACCACCACACATTCAATGCCCATCGCTTGCGGCAATGGCATGGCAGTTGACCCACCAGGTCGTCCGTTGGTATACGGAATACTCTCCCCCACGCAATGACGACGAGGCTCGGCACTCTGTCTGCGATGGTGACCATATCAAGCATAGGGCCCTTATCTTGGCCCTCACACTAAGTACTTGGTGTCACCTGCAATACAGTCAAAACTAGGTCCGGTTCAGGTCGCTCCGGCTCCGCTGCATATCTATCTGAAGAAGTGCACCCACATATGTCTGCAAGATACCCCATTCTAGAGATCGCTCTCGAGCCCGCGACGTCATGCTCGACACGATGCGTCCGATATATCTACTCTCCCTGGTTCGATCATGTCGACTTGCTGGTAATGTGCCTCCTATCTCGAACATAGGCGCGTTTCATGATCGCCCGTTATTTTGTCCAGTACCAAGTGCGAAGTACCGTCACGTATGTACATACCCAAGGTTGTAAGTATAAGACGACGTATCCAATTGTGATTCGACTCAGCATCGTTCTCCAAGTATCTCGTCGTTGTTCTTCCCAATCTCTGCTGTACAGTCCCCTCGTTGGATCAGGAATCCACATCACACTCCTTCACACTCCTTGAAAGACCGTCAAGCTTCCGAGAAGCTAGATCAAGCAATACAACTCCCAATACTACATCATGAAGGCCTCTATGATCATCTCAGCGCTTGCTGCCATCGCAGCCGCAGCTCCTTTTTCAGCACCAACAGCTTTTCCAGCCCTGAGCGGCCAACCTCCGCCGATTCCGACCGGAGGACCTCCATTTCCTCCTCTATCAAACAACGGCAGTTTTGCCCAACCCACAGGCCTAGGCCGTCCTCCAAGACCATTTGCCTCCGGCTCTCTACCACCATTCCCTAACGGCACTGCTATATTGCCTATTGGCACTGCTTCAATGCCGATGGGTACTGCTTCAATGCCTGTTGGTACTGCTCCATTACCCATCGGTACTGCTCCGTCTCTCAATAGCACTGCCCCGTTGCCTGATGGGATTGTTTCCACTGTTGCTGCAATCCCACCACGTCCTACCGACGACACTGGCTTCATGAAACGTCAGTTCGCTGGTCTGTCCGGAATTGCGTCTCCAAGTGGCTCAAGTGACTTGGGCGGCTTGGGCTCTCTTGGCTCAGGTTCAGGTCTCAGTGGATTGGGCAGCGGCACTGGTGCATCACTCCCAAGCTTCTCGATTCCAGCAGGTCTGACGGGATTTGGCACGACGGGTGCATCATTCCCAAGCTTCTCAGCGCCGGCAGGCCTTTCAGGCTTTGGCACAACAGGTTCATCAGGCTCCAGCCTAGGCTCCTCGGGCCTGTCAGGCCTTTCTGGCTCCTCTATTAGCATCAATCCCTTAGATCTCTCCAGCTCTGGTCTCGGGGCGCGTGGGTCTGACGCTGAGCCTTTGGCTTCTCTCGCTACACCAAGCAACGCTCTCTCTGCAAGCCCGCCTTCTGTAATTGAGCCCGTCAACGCTCCATTGGATGGCCCTGCTGCTGCCATCTAGTGGCGTAGCGCCTCTGTCAGGGCTGAGAGGTATTGCCGTGCCGGCTGAGGCTATCGGCAACGATGAGGCCGCAAGACTGCCTGGTGCAGAACCATCTGGACGCCTCGTTTGATGGAGCAGGGTCCATATGCATATCAGTGTATCGGCAAGGTAAACCAGCAAGGCAATACAGCTTGTACGTTCGAGGCTCGAATCAAGCAGTAGTCCTTGCCTGCGCTTACCTGCAACTATTACAAATAGGGGGAATATGTTTGCTACGCAGGACACTTAAGGTATAAATACCTGCAATTCGAGGCTGACGCTCGTTTTATATGTACTTCTTCTTCTTCTTCTCCGCGAATCTGGACTGTAGCATTAGTATCTCCATAGTATAGTCGGAATCTGCTACGCCAGACTGCCGAAAATATGTTCTTCTGAATCGAATGCTAGTACGAGCCTTTGCAATTCGCATTGCGTTTTATAACTCCCGTCGTTCAGGCAATCTCCCGAAGTACAGATGAAGATGAAGATGAAGATGAAGAAGAAGAAGATGATGATGATGATGAAAACTCGCCCTTTGTTTCACAACAGTTCGACGCGAGTTGCCTCTTCCCGCAGACCGAACCTGGAAGTCGTTCACCTAAGATTGACAGATAAGGTATATATTTCTTGGCATCCCCACTTAATTCTCTAGCGCGATAGGAGGTAGGTTAGTTCCCTGACACTGATTACCTACCTCATCGACATACTTTTCGGTATTCTTGCTCAACCTCCGCCGCATTACCCGACCAAGAACTTCCAGTGTCGTTGAGAGAGCCACATGCGATTCTGGAGTCTTATGTTCCAGGGAGGCTATGCGACTTGAATGATATTGGAAAGCATAAAATTTTCATCTCTCGGAGGCGCCAAAACATATATGCTCGCTCCCATGGAAATCCTGCAGATTTCGAGGAAGCGGTCGACCATCGTGACGACAATATATTCTGCCTGAGCTTCCAATTCGTATGTTATAGAGGCTAAGGAACCCCAAGAAAACCTCTTTTGCTTCCGGTATGGCACAATTCTCACAAAACTGTTTTTCTCATTGGCTAACGACGCTGCAGAAGATGATGCGAGGAGCTGTAGCACTCGAAAGGCTGATGAATTTGTATGCAGGAAGAGTGTGTTCTAGGTCTAATTCCATTCGTGTTTTCACTGGAGCGGAACTCGCTTTGATATCGTCTCATGACGAACTTCTTTTTAGTTGGTAAATGTAGGGTTGGGCCGGAAAAGCGCACCAGTCGCCGAATAGAATGCATCTCTCGCGACGTAAGTCATCTGATGACTTACAAACTTTCCAGATGTCCGGTTGGTGGTATGATCGCGACTTACTTGCTCCATCGGGTCAAAGACGTGATTCGTGGCGCCATAAGCTCGCCCTAGCAGACAACAGCGAAGATGTGAGCATGATCAGCCAAACGGGTTGCACCGTGGTTGGTTGATTGCCATACGCATCCAAACGAGGGTCGAGAGAGAAGAGCGGCTGTTCTAGCGTAACATTGGTCTATCTTCACCTGGGTGTACACCTGATGTCGATGAGAGTCCTCAGAGCGGCGGACCTCTTCTCGAGTCGTCTCCCCGGGCCTCCTCCGAAACGCCTGTCCCTCTAGTACCCACAGACGGCGACTTCATCACCCCCCAGCCGACCGGGGTTACCCTCCACGCCTAAGCTCAGCTCTTATGGTTATCGAGACAACGTTGGTTCAACCTCCAGTAAGTACCCGACACTCCAGAAGATAATCGCCGCATTTCGAATGGAACGACGCTCGCAGGTAATTGCATCCGTGCCGCGTCTTCGTGACCTGATATCCCAGACGACCGACGCCGGAATCATACATCTCAGAGACGAGATTATCGCTCATCGACGTGATTGGCTAGAAGAGCGACTTCGGATCCCAGAAAGATCGACCTGTTCTTCACAGAGAGTGAATGTCGAACTAGAGATACGAACGTTGGAAGACAAGCCAGGAAGTCTGTCGTGATGCAATGCCTCCGTTGTGATAGATTTCTTCCAGGTCCATCGACGAATGGTTACAACCCCGTCATACACTGACGAGGATTCCTGAAGAGTGCTCGCGGGCGGTTCAAGAAGCACGCAGCAAGAAAGCAAGCAAGCAAGGTAAGTATATACACACATATTACATATCCACAAAGAATCAAATACAACACATCAGCACCATTTTCAGCACACACACCAACCTTCAACTCACGCCATCTCCCAACCGCATCATCTGAAACCTCATCGCCGACCTCCTCTTCTTCCCTCCCATCATCACCGCCATCTGATGCGCCGCCAACACCATCGCCAAACACATCAACTCCAGCTTAGGACCCAGATCTACCATGTAGTCCAGCCGACCGATTTGCTCCAGACTGACGGCTTTTCGTAAAGGGAGATATGCTGCCAGTACCGTCTCGCGGTCGCTGGAGGTCACGAGTTCGATGTCGTTTTGCTGCATGTCGTCGTCTTCGTCGTTGGTGGGTTCGATGAGTGGTCTCCTGGTTTGGGGTGGAATGTCAATGGAGTTCATCTATCAGCTTCCTTCTTTTTTTTTCTTCGTGTGGGGGAAAGGGGGGGTTAGGGTCGGTACGAACTTTCGCCAGATATACTTGTGACCTTCATAAGTGAAGGAGAGAAGCTCGGAGGAGGAGGTTGAAGAAGAAGAGCTATTGATGGGCGTCCAAGTTTGTTTGATTCTGCTGGGGTCGCCTAGCATGACTTTACAGCTGCCGGTGCTGGGTTTGAGCTTGGCTGCTGCTACGATTGCTTCACCGTCGACTTTGGGAGTGGTGAGGATCAGGATGGGACTTCCGATCATTGGTCTGCTGGTTTGGCACCATAGCGCCGTTCGGCCTTTTTGTTGAATTTCTAGTACGTGGACGTTTTTTGGATTGCTGAGGATGTGATGTGTGGCTAGCGGTTCTTCGATGCCAATAGAGGTGGATCTTGTACGAGTGCGGAGTGCACCAGACATGCACTCTTCTGGAGAAGATTGTAGTGATACGAATGTTCTGAACATGATGGTATGAGCTTCCGACAATCATCAGTCACGCTGAGGTCTACAGGGAAAGCCATAAATGCGACCAGAGGGGCAATATGTACGTGTTTTTCCAGACTAGAACCCTGGAGCGAAGGATGTGTGTATCACCCGGCACAGGGCAGTGAGTGGAGGAAGAGGCAGTGGAAGGGTTGATCGATGCATTGGAGAGGCATGTTTCCTAAACAAGAATGGTTCCTAGAGGAGTACTACGGTAGCAGCGTGTACGCCAATCCTTTCAATCCTTTGATCCCTTTTACGCATCTTCAATAGACGCCGAGTCAGGGCTCCCCCTCAGACTCGGCGACGATTAAAATGAGAGCTGCCCTTAAACTCGGCGTTCAACAATGTACACCCGGTACAAGGGATGGAAGCAGAGGAGATACTTCGACACGACAACAAAAAAAGGAGCTGCCATTAGGAGGTACCTATTAAGAGGTAGACTCAGGGCTCGATGATGATGATGATAGATGATGCACAGCCAACACGAAGGATGGAAGCAGAGGCTGTGGAGGCGAAGTCAAGATCCTTTCGGAAAAGTCGGATACCTGTCGGAGTCAATGTGTGCCTCAGGCCTGTAGTGAGGCATGCGGGCGGCGGCACTCCCGAGATATGTTTCGACATTCGAAGTCGCCGACATCTTTCTTTCCCGCCAGTTCAGTTCGTTGTCATTCATTTCTTCCGCCATGGCGCATCGCATTGTGACGCAGGTGCTTGTACGTGATCACCAGGACGGCACGCAGGGATTCACGCTGATGTTCTCAGGTCACTGGCGCGCGAGTCTTTGGGCGAGCGTTTGGAGAGGCGTATGTCTAGAAGCTTGATGCTGGAGGCGACGACACTAACAGAAGACAGATATAAGCAGGCTTCGGCGTCGCAAGTATGAGAGACTCCTTCCCAAGGTCCATCAGCATCTTCTAATGTCGACGTAGAAGTACCAGCAAGCCATGCAAGGCAACCCCACGGCATCGAACACACTATCCTCCGCCGGCCTCACCCTCGACGAAGCATGCCGCATACTGAACGTGCCACCTCCGAAGCAGGGGCAGGCGGATTTGACCAAAGTCCACGATAATTTCAAGCGACTCTTCGACATCAATGATCCTAAAAAGGGCGGTTCATTCTATCTGCAAAGCAAAATCCTACGAGCAAGAGAGCGGTTAGAGCTGGAGGTACGTGAAGCGCAAGAGGCGGCAGAGCGTGAAGAGGAGCTGCGACGAGGTTGGCAACCGAGGATATATCGAGACTAGAGGGGTACGTACGTTGATCAGCGCTGACGGATGTGGTTACAGTCGCA
The DNA here is from genome assembly GCF_000320565.1 of Sphaerulina musiva SO2202. Taxonomy (NCBI): domain Eukaryota; kingdom Fungi; phylum Ascomycota; class Dothideomycetes; order Mycosphaerellales; family Mycosphaerellaceae; genus Sphaerulina; species Sphaerulina musiva. The sequence continues at coordinate 279,066 of NW_016017389.1, read as the reverse complement.
GAGGCTGAGAGCGCAAAGTGCAGACACGCCACCGCCGTCAGAGCCACCGAGTAGCTGAGCTGTGAAGAGATACCCACGATAGATATGGATTGATGGCATAGCGAGGCGTTCTGGGATATTTTGGCATTTGCATTCGCGGAAGAGAACAGCATGGCGAGAGAGGGTAGTGGAAAGGGAAGGAAAAGAAAGGGGAAGGAAAGACTGGGTGGAACCATACTTCTCCGCTCATACGGTGGTCTTGCTGCGGCGGCAACGTGACTACGATGCCTTCGCCAGATCATTGCAAATGCTCAGACCTCCATTGGCTAATGAGAGTGCCGTGTATTATACCATCGGAATGTACAAAGTTGCAACCACATGACAGAAACACCGGAGCTCAGCGATCAGATGGCGAATGTGTGCAGGTATTTGAGGTGAAGTTGAGGAAAGAATGGCGGAAAGGAGGGTCCAATCCTGTCCAACAGTGCAAGGCGCGATATTGCAAACGAGATGCCACGACAACAACCACCCGACACTATCACTGACACTGAGCCTGGCACTGACCCTTCCAGCAATCAGATCTTGCTCCTATCGATGTTTGGCGACTTCAAAGACGGCTGCTGCGACCAGAGCTCTGCTTCTGATGAATCGGATACATTCTCACCACACCTCGATGATATCTTACCTATCTGGTTGGCCGCGATCATGGAATAGATCATCACAGCCACTCTGGAAACACCCTCAACTGGGGCACGTACTGCCGACTATCAATATGCTGCAGGCTGAAAAGAGGGAAACACCCAAAACCGAGGTGTTACACATCTATTTGTTATGAGTCTTACGATTGATACCATCCAATTAGCAACCCGACCCATTCGCTTGGCGGCGTGTAGTTGGCAAGTTCGGCATGGACCTCTCGACCAGATGCACATTTCATATCACAAGACATGTTCAGAGCCTCTTCTTGTTGAAATCTCCTCTGCACCACATTCGGCTGGATCGTAAAGTTCATTGAACAAAGGGGGATTGCCCACGCAAGTCAGAGTCGTGGATCGACACAGACAACATCGGTGGTCATTGGGACATATTGTTGACCATGCACAGTGCAGGTACAGACCAGTCAAGTCATACCGTGATCCTAACTAAACGTTCATCACCTTTCTGCGCTACACAGCAGAAAACGGTTAGTTAGAACTACCTCCATCGAGAGCAGCTGCAGCCATTAGCCAAACTGTGTTGGGGCTTGACTCTGATCCATAATTATTGTAATTTTCGGCAGCACTGATAGCAAGGTGCTATGCTGTGCTATGATTGCCACCTTCTACCGGGAGCGGCACTGGTGGATATGCCCTTTGCCCACTGCGCTGGGCGTGGCGTGGCGTTGCGTGTCGTAGCGGGGCAGTTTGCCCTCTCGCAAGTGAATAACTTCAATGCCGGCAGATCTTTGTGTGCTAGGAGGTAAGGGAACCGAGACCAGCCGGGCTTGGCAGTAGAGCGGAGTAAAGAGTTGAAAGGCCTGAGGCAGAAAGATGGGCATGGGGGGTGGAGCTGACAGGAAGCTACATACTCCTACCTGAGCTAAACATACGCGCTTCTTATATATGTACTTTCAGATATATTCTCCTATATAAAAAACTCCTCGTATAGGCAAGAAGGAGAGGAGAGAGAACCTCCCCTTGTTCCAATAAAACTCTTCCCAACATCATCATATTTGTATCCCTATACCCAACGACGAGAAAGTCTCTCCCTCTCTCTCGCCTCCTCGGTACGTATCACACCGAAACCTTTTCCGACGTACGATTTTTCTCAATACCTGATCTTTTTATACTCAGGTAGGTACTTAAACTTTCTTCCCAAGGAAGCGATTTAACGTAGGGCTCCCTACCTAAGGGGGAGGTACTAACAGCTTATGAATGATGTGTACATACATAAGGTACGTTCTTGTTAGTAGTGTAAATGCTCTCTCCCTCCCTCTCTGTATATGTGTTTATAGCTACAGGTAGCTACCTTGGTCCGTTGGACTTTTCGAGATTATTCCTTGTTTACATACTAGGTCTATTAAACGTGCAGGTAGGTAGGTACATGTAAATTGGTATATCGAGATACTAGGTAGATACAATCCATCATCCATCGTAACCAAAATCCTTTCATACTTCAAGAATATATAGGCTAGAGAGAACCAAAAAAGTTGTACCTATTCAAAATTCTTCACTCCTCCAGCGGGATACAATCCCGTCCATCCCGTCCGTGTAAGAAGAAGAAACAAAGCAGCCGAAAGAATTGAAGTGCCGAATGTGTAGGTCCAGCTAGGTAGGATTCCATGTTCGGCATATACAACTAAGTAAGAAAAGGTGGGGTGGGGGTGTGAGATACGGGTATGGAAGCTCCCCTCCTCCTCCTCCTCCTCCTCCTCCCCTCCTGCACCCCCTGGTTGGAACACAGCCGGGTTCACAACATCTCACCCCTGGTCAGAGAGCTTTGTTTGTTTGTTTCGGCATACCTGATTTGTTGCGTTCCGCTAATAGCAAGAGAGGGAGGGAGGGAGGGAGGGAGCAAACAAATAATAAAAATCGAATTCCCGTAGACTTTTTGTGTTTTTGTGCAAAGTGGTCACCTCACTGTCAGCCCATTTTCTTTTTTAGAAAAAGGGCCAATTGACTAGATATATCGTGTTTCCCTCCCTCCCTCTTGCTCTTCATCCTCATTCTGCTTTCATTGTCACGATTTCGCCTTGTCCTGTGCTATCACATGTACACCACCAACCATTTGAACCCCATCTAGATCTACCAAACCACTTTGTTTCTTGCACAGCACCGTAGAGTTCTCGAAGAAGACGCAACAACCATGACGACCGTCATGCAACCCGGGACCACCATCCCTCATCCTCACGACATCACTCTTCCCCGATTCGCAAAATCCACAGAAGCAACAACCTCACCCAACCAAGCCCCCGAATCTCCTCAAGCCATTGCCTCCCAATGGCTGACCGCCTTCTCCGCCATCCTCGCCTCCAACTCCACCTCGCAACTGCCCTCCGTCATCCACGAAGAAGGCTGGTGGCGCGACCAACTCGCTCTGACTTGGGATTTCCGCACCTGTCAGGGCCTGTCCAAAATCACCAACGAGCTCTTCCCGCACCATATTCGCAAAGCACATTTGCACAATTTCCAGATTGTGCCCGAGGGGAAATTCGTGCCGCACAAAATCGAGCCGCTGCCGGATTTGGAATGGGTGGAATTCATGGTTACGTTTGCGAATGATGTCGGCACGGGGAAAGGCATGATTCGGCTGGCGTGTTGTCCCACGACCCATGTGTGGAAAGCTCATATGATTTATACCGCATTGCAGACGCTGGATGCGTATCCCGAGCACATTGGTCCGTTGAGGCCCCACGGCGGCACAAATTCGCTCAAGGGTGGTGTGATTGAAGGGAATTGGTTGGAACGTCGAGAACGACAAGTGCAGTTTTTGGACGAACAACCTACTGTTCTGATCATCGGAGCGGGTCAGTCAGGTTTGAATCTGGGAGCGAGGCTGGGGGCCATGGGAGTGAGTGCGCTGATTATCGATCGGAACGAGAGGATTGGAGATAATTGGAGGAAGAGATATCGCACTCTAGTGACGCATGATCCGGTGCAGTTTACCCACATGGCGTTTATGCCGTTTCCGGCAAACTGGCCCTTGTTCACCGCCAAGGATAAGTTGGCGGATTGGTTTGAGATTTATGCGAGTGCCATGGAATTGAATGTTTGGTTGCAATCGACGATTGGCAAAGCCGAGTTTGTGGAAGATGCGCAGGAGTGGGTGGTTGATGTCGTGAGAGGCGACGGGACGGTGAGGACATTGAGACCAAGGCATGTGGTCATGTGTTCTGGACATGCGGGAGAACCGAGAATTCCCACGTTTCCCGGTCAAGATACCTTTAAAGGTGTGGTGTATCACGGTAGCCAGCACAAAGATGCCACTACGCAGGAGAATGTCGCGGGGAAGAAGGTCGTGGTGGTGGGCACCGGGAATAGCGGCCACGATATGGCGCAGAATTACTGCGAGAATGGAGCTTCAGTCACGATGCTGCAACGCAGAGGCACGTATGTGATCCAAGCAAGCAAAGGCCTGGAGATGGTTCATGCGGGCATGTATGATGACCACGGACCTCCGACGGAAGACGCAGACATTGCTTGGCAGAGTTTGCCGATCCCCGTTCAATTCGTGCTCAGTGCAGGTCTGACGGAGAAGATCAAGAGCGTCGAAAAGGAGAATATTGAAGGTTTGACCAAGGCGGGATTCAAGGTCGACTTCGGACATGACAATAGCGGCATGCATCGCAAGTACATCACCCGTGGTGGAGGATACTACATCGATGTGGGCTGCTCCCAGCTCATCGTCAATGGCAAGATCAAGGTCGTGCAGAGTCCTGATGGTATCAAAGGCTTTACAGAGCGGTCTCTTGTTTTGGCGGATGGCAGGGAGCTCGAAGCAGACATCGTCGTGCTGGCCACAGGATACGACAATATGCGGACCACTGCGCGTAAGACGCTGGGTGACAAGGTTGCAGATCGATGTAAGGATGTCTGGGATCTGGATGAAGAGGGCGAAGTGAATGCGGTATGATCTTGTCCACCTTCACCATCCATTTGAGCCCGTCGCTAACTGATCTTCAAACAGATGTGGCGTCCTTGCGGCCACCCGAAGCTGTGGTTCTTGGGAGGTGCTCTAGCCTTGTGTCGGATCTACTCCAGGTTTCTTGCCATGCAGATTGTTGCGAGTGAGAAGTCTTTGTAGATGTGCACCCGAGGTTTTGTAATTGATGGTTGTGGTTCTAGTTTTCGTCGGATAGATGTCTAGAATTGATGACAGACGGCCGAGGTGGAGTGAAGCGCAGTCTCTTCTCTTCTCCTCTCCCAGCCTCTGCCATCTGGAAATGCATGAAATATCGTTTCAAGTTGCTACCATATATGGAGGTGACACGAGGCTGTTCTCGTGCACACCTCTCTCACCACGTGTGTGTTTCTACGGCTCGTCGGCACCGGGCAAATGCTGAAGACCTTGTACGGATGCCTGACCGCACCATGTATGAAATGTAGTAAGGTCTTTCCAGCCTGAAACACATCGAGGGACTTCTGTCGGCCATTGCAAATTACTGTATCCTCCCGATGTTGTCCTCGCTTACACGAGAGAAGTGAGCCCGGAACGTCCGCTGATGAAGGGCCCGGGAATGTCTATAGCAGTAGACTTGGGCGCACGAGTGCCTGACGCCATGACCAGACGGCCATATCGATAGCAGCTGGTGGATCTGAGCCGCGTTGCGATGATGGGACTCCTGTGTCTTCGTCTCAGCCACATCAGATGGCTCCTCAAAAGACTCCATCGTGCTCGCCAGGCAGCCGCTTGACGCGCTTCTGCTCCCAATTATCCAGGTCCTTCGCTGCGAGTTTCTGTATAGCATATCAGTCACGTGCGCTGTATGTACAGTATAGATGGTGGGAGAGTGAAGATACATAATATTCCTCTGCCAGATCAATCCGCCTCTTGTCCTTGCCAATGCCCAACTCCTCGTCCTTTGTCAGCTGTCGCACCTTGCGGTCATGGCGTTCGTAGCGCAGGGCGGTGGCGGGCGTGAGGAAGAAGGAGCCGAGCAGCATGGTGGTGATGAAGGGCAGGCCGAAGAGCGCGAAGGGATGTCGGGCGAGGAGGACGCGGTAGCGGGCGGCGAAGGATGAGTCGTTGGACGAGCGGAACTTGCGAGAGGGGAAGACGGCCATGATGGTCGATTTGCAGCTGTATCGGTGTGCTATTGCACTGAACTGTTCTGGACGGACCTGGACTGTGCTGTGCTTCTAGAGGTACGGCTCGTGTGTCTGTCTGTTCGGGCCGGAGCTGTCGGGTCATGATAGACGATGGAAAGAAGGGTCGGGCCGTCCGAACTCCACAACATCTCTTGGCGGGTCGCGACGCACGTCCCTCTCCCTCTGTTTGACGCGACGCGTCGGGGCACCAACGCCACAACTCCGACTGCACTTTGTACCGCACTGCCTTCCTCCGGACTACATATACCGCATCTTCACCCACTTCCTGTCCTCATGCTGCCTCTGTCGATTCGTACCTGGACTGCCCCATCTGACAGTCTCGAGACAGAATTGTTCTAGAAGCGAGGAATGCCCCGGCACATACTCGATGCGAAATGACCTGACCAGGATAGAAAGAGCCTCACTATGGCTCGCCGACAGCATGCCACCAGCAACGGGAACCACCTCCACACTGATCCTCCACCGCCGTCCACGCTGGCGGCCCAACTTGTGCAGAATCAGACCAGACAGCCGACAAGCCAGCACCAGGAGGAGGTCGCCAGCTTTCGAGACCTCCTCCACGAGATCCTGCACAGCAATGCTGCAGCCCCGGAGACAGATGTGGGCGTGAACGCTCAGCTAGTGAACGTGGTCATCCAGGCTGGCCTCGTCCCACTCACACTGGACAATCCCTTCGCCGATTGGGATGTACTCCTTCCACAGGCAATGGACAGCGTTGCCGTCATCGAGTCTACCATCAAGCGACAGCCAGACGTTCTGCTTGCTCAAACCTCCCCTGATGGCCCGAAACTCATCTTGAGTATACTTGCTACTTTGATCGCTCTGTGTGGCAGACCCAAGTGCGAGCAGCTGGCTGTACGGCGTCTTTTGCTCTGCTCGTTGCAGTCTTTAGATACTTCCATACACTTATGGCAACATGCTCGCGCCCTCTCCGAAGTGTTGCAGCAATGTGTAGACGGTATGTCGTGCATCCGCAAGGTAAGTGAATTCTAGCTCATTTCTTTCACAGAAGTACTGTTTGCCTTGGAGGCGCTACCCGCTCATCGTACAATACTCAATCTCAGCCTACCTCCTGCACGAGGTCTTGCCAGCTTCTGGCCACGATCAGAAGACAGTATTGCATTACCTCCAGGGAGCACGGCTGTTGTCACAGAGGCAGGACGCGCATATTTCATCGCCCTAGAGCTGTGTCAGCTTTCGGCTCTTGATGCCATGTGGAGACAAGAGACATGTTTGCGCCTGCAGCGCCTGGCATATCCTCTCAAGGCACCACTGGCAAAACTAGCATTATGGGAGGCAGCTGTGCAGCAATTACTCAACCTGCCGTACCATTCGCTTTTGATATCCGCTTTCTTGGGCGATTGTGCAAGAGCGCCACCGTCGACCGCTATACAGAAGACGTTAGCTGCACGCCTGACTACTCTTCTGAGCACGCAGTTCGAGGCCGTCAAGGATACGATCATGAATGCCATGCCAGGAGTCATGTCGGAAGAAGTCTGGCAATCATTACATGAAGACCTGAAGATTGCAATCGCGATATGGCTGTCTCGTGTGGATCCAGAGGGCCGTGCTCCCGAACACATTGCTACATTTCAAGAACGGCTCCAAGCAGGTGATGCAATGACTGACAACGAGTTGCATGCCAATTTTCAACAGCTCAGCACTGCCAAGACATGTAATGGGAGGCGACCGAGACTCCGTAAAAGACGAAAGGTATCCGTAGACAAAGCGGAGTCGCGGAAGGCGGACGTGATTAGACGCACGTCTTCGCTGCTGACCGGCGTCGATGGCGAAGATCTTGCCGTTCTGCCTGATGTGGTGGTTTCGGTTTACGCAACGCTCCAACAGGAAGCTCAATGCGCTGCATGGCAATCCCTGGCTGAACTAGCAGAGTATGAGCTGAACATCACGCTACTCACAATCTCACGGCTTCTGGAGGTTGGCGAGCCCCATGAAGATAAGAGACAAAGAGTGCTGGCCATGTTAGCCATGAGAGCCTGCATTGAACGATCAGATGATGCGACATATGTCGATGTCAGAACAAGTCGCTTTGCGCAACACTGTCTCAACTCGCTTCGAAGCTCAGTGCGTGAGCTGAGGACGGCTGCTGCACAGACCGTGTCATGCCTCCTTCGAGATAGTCTGCCAGAGTCCTTGAGATTCCCAAATAGACAAGTCGTACTGGAGCACCTTCGGAGTGCGTCCACTCGCGACGTTGCCAGTGAACAGGAAACACTGGTCACAGCATGGGGTCAGGTCGCGATCTCGTGCGGCGAGAAAGAGCTCAACCTAGCATTGCTTCAGTTGGTTGAATACCTCGGCCATGGTAATGCCTATGTCTGTGCTTTGGCGTTCTCTGAACTGGAATCCATTGCGACATACAAAGGCCTTTTGCCCAAGGAGCTCTTCCAGCCGTTCTGGCGCTCTATCGCCGTCGCAGTAGTACAGGAGCTACACAATAAACCACAAAAGGCACAACAGCTTAGCGACTTGTTGAGCATGGACATCAATAGCTTCCTCCTGCTGACGCAGCGTGAGATACTGCCATTCCTGGTCTTGACCAAGAGAAAGGACGTCTTACAAAGAATTGCAAACGCACGAGGCAACGGCGCCACCATCGAGGACATATGCATGCAGCCTAGCACGAACTTGGCTGCCATTCTGGCTTTTCTGCTCTCGCAGTCTTCACATGAAGCCGAAGATTTCGCCTATTCGTGTCTCACTGAGGTTGCGCCAGAGTTGCGAAATACAGATGTAGTAACCTTGGTGGCCCAGGTGAATCCAGTTCTGGTGGCGTGCGAAATGCTCAAGCTCAGTGGTGAACAAAGTCCGGACAGAAAGTCCAGAGCGTATCAGGCGTTCCAAACGTTTGCCACCATCGCCGAGAGGCTACCTGGCCAGCGCAAAGTGCATGGGAAGGCTTCGAAAGCCGTGAGCACTTTCTTCGAAGATAAAATTCTTGGTATATTGACGTTATTCTCCCTTACGCTGGAATGTGGCACAGGAGCAGAATCCACAACGGAGAAGATACGCTGCTTGAAAGGCCTGGCGGACATGCTCGTCATTGCGAAAGGTCAACTTTCTGCCGCGCTGCCACAGATCCGTGGATGTTTACAGTCAGGTCTCGAGCAGCCAGCGCTATGTGAACTCGCGTTTGGCACGTGGCTGACCCTAATCCCATTACTGGACGAAGACGATGTCATGTCGATTGTCAATGAAACCTTTGTCCTCATCACGCGGCACTGGTCACATCTCACACTCGATACGCAGCAAAAGACGCACGAGATGCTCAGTCAGCTTGTCAAAACGCACAACACGCTGTTGCAAGAAAATAAAATGACGCTCCCATCACTGCAGGGCATACCGCTTCTGTCGAAATTCGCCGCCGAATTCGACCGGGTCAGATCGCAAGAAGACGTCGAGACCTTCTGCAAAGCATTCACGAGACGGCTGAAAGACGACAGCGATACAGTCGTGCTCCAGTCACTCGAGGAGCTGGTTCCGTTCTTAATCTCTCGCCAGACATTCATACACGAAACGGCTGCAAGCGAGCTGCCCTCGCCGGTACTTTCAGAGTTACTTTGTGCTCTCCTCGATGTTACAGTCAAGTACTCCAGTACGAAGCCAGAAGCTGCAGAATTTTGTGGTAAGGCGCTTGGCATCATTGGCTGCCTCGATCCCAATCGAGTCGAGGCGACGCGGAGGAAGGGTCATATTCTTGTCTTGTCCAATTTCGAGAACGCAGGTGAGGTAATTGATTGGATTGTCGCATTACTGCAAGACGTCCTGGTCAAATCGTTCAATTCTGTTACGAACCCCAAGGACCAAGGTTTCCTCGCATTCACCATGCAGGAGCTACTCAGGTTTTGCGAGTTCCCTCAAATTGCAGAATTGCGACCTCGCGCATCCCAGGCCCCAGAAGCTGCCGCCAAATGGTATGCCATGCCTGAGCATATCCGTACAGCTCTTACGCCCTTTTTGAGTTCCAGATACGTGGTTACCAGTAACAACCCCGTGAATCCACCAGATCGGATCTATCCTGGCTTCTCCCCCGACGCTTCTCACAGTTTTTGGCTGAGGTCCATCACCATCGACCTGTTGATTAGAGCAAAAGGCGACAATGCAAAAGCAATCTTTATGCTGTTTGTACGTATCATTCGTGCGCAGGATCTAGCGATTGCTCGCTTTCTCTTCCCGTACGCGGTGCTCAATGTGGTCATTGGAGGCACTACTACCGAAATTAAAAATCTCACAGATGAATTCATGGCTACATTGCAGGCAAATTCAGACCATGCCGCTCAAAAGGAGAATATCCGGCTTTGCAGTGAGAGCATCTTCTCGGTCCTCGACTACACATCGACTTGGCTGCGCGAGAAGCGCAAAGCGTTCAACGAGATCCGTAGTGCAGCTTACAAGACGGGGATGTCGCCCAGCGAATTTGACGAGGCCCGTGACATTGGTCAAATGGAGACAGTAGAGAATTTCCTGGCCTCTATACCCGCGGAGATCATTGCGAACCAGGCGATAGAATGCCGATCGTATGCTCGTGCACTCTTTCACTGGGAGCAATACATACGACAGGAGCGAGATCTCATTCCGACCCAAAAGATGACGAAATATCACGAGCACATGTATGATCGATTACAGGACATCTACACGCAGATCGAAGAGCCCGACGGGCTCGAGGGCATTGCCGCTCATTTGTCTCTAGTTTCGGAACAGCAACAGACCATAAACCATGCCAAAGCAGGACGTTGGACTGCTGCTCAGGCATGGTACGAGCTTCAGCTGGCAGAAGATCCCGCAGACGTTGATATCCAGCACCAAATTTTGCTATGCCAGAGGGAGACGGGACAGTATGCCACCCTTCTTCGTTACGCCAACAGCTTCCTCGATCCTGGTCAAAGTCATGATAATATGCCCGCAGCAATACAGGCACATTTGCCGTTGGCAGTCGAGGCATGTTGGATGACAGAGGACTTCGATGGCCTCAAGCGACGACTGCTCATTCGTCCCGAAGAAACCAAGGTAGATTTCAACCTGGGCATCGGCCAGGCTCTACTCTATGCCGCAGAAGACTCTGCAGTCTCCTTGCAGGACCATATTAGGAACAGCCGCACTTCCATCGTAGAAGGTCTTTCCATGGCTAGCACTGGCTCACTGCAAACATGCCATGCAGATCTGATGAAGCTGCATGTGCTTTATGAGTTAGAAGCACTTTTCGCAGTCCAGCCTTCTGACGCTTCGCGCTTGATGAAAACATTTGACAAGCGCCTGCTCGCTGTCGGAGCATATGTGCAGGATAAGCAGTATATTCTTGGTGCTCGTCGTGCTGTGATGCGACTTCTGCCAGAATCATTCAAAGAAAGGTACTCAGGCGCATCGTGGCTCACCACGGCCAGACTGGCTCGACAATCGAAGAACATCACCAGCGCCTACAATGCCGTCCTCAAGGCCTACGAATACCACGAGCGTGGGGCGAAGGTGGAAGAGGCAAGATTGTTATGGGTCGAGGGCCACCAAAGACAAGCTATACGAGCGCTAGAAGCGGCCATTGACTCTGGCGTATTGGAAGTCGAAGATCCCGATTCGAGCGTGCCTGATGCAGTCAGCGCCACGACGAATAGCATGAGCGAGATCAACGGCCACAAGCAGAGTCCGCTATTGGGCAAGGCACTGCTCCTTCTCGCCAAATGGCTCGATGCTTCTGGACAGAGCCAGACCAAGGACATGACGGACCGCTATCAATTGGCCGCTCGCCGCCATCAGCGATGGGAGAAAGGGCACTACTATCTGGGCAAGCACTATAGCAAATTGCTGGATGTGCAGAAATCGCTGCCTCGAGAGAAACAAATCGCAACGTACTTGTCTGGTGAGCTGACCAAGTTGGTCATTGATAACTCTTTACGCTCCATACCGTTCGGGAACAAGTACTGGCATGAGACTATCCCGCGAGTTCTCACTCTGTGGTTGCAGCTCGGCATGGACTCGCTGAAGGCAGCTCGCGGAGAGGACGATGCCATCTTCCAGAAGCGTAAGAAATCGCTGCAAGCGTGCAACAGGCAATTGCAGAAATACTTCGAGCGCGTCCCTCCATACGTCTTCTACCACGCGCTTCCTCAGCTGATTTCGCGAATCACTCATCCACATCCTGACGTGTGGCACCATCTGTGCAACATTCTCGTCCGGATTATATCCACACACCCAAGTCAGGCACTCTGGAGTATGCTTGCAGTGCCCAAAGCGACCGACAAGTTACGGATAGAGCGTGGCAAGGAAGTCTTGCTGAAGCTCAGAGAGCAGAAGACTCAGCCCAAACATGATGCATCACACGTAGACCTCAAAACGCTCATCGTGCACAGCCAGAGGCTTTGCGATGGACTGCTTCTTGCTTGCGAACAGCCCATTGAGGCTCGAGCGGTCCATGTCAGCTTGTCCAAGAATCTGGCATTCAAGCTCAACCTGGCCCCCAGCAATCTGGTGGTGCCTGTGGAGTCCACGTTGACCGCATCTGCTCCCGCAGCATCCAACAGTGACTCGATTCGACGGCACAAAGCGTTTACGCAAGACAAGATCACCATCCAAGCCTTTCAAGACGATGTGCTGGTCCTCAACTCACTACAGCGACCCAGAAAAATCACGGTTCGTGGCTCCGATGGCAAGCTGTATGGACTCTTGTGCAAGCCCAAGGATGATTTGCGCAAAGATCAACGTCTGATGGAATTCAACGGTATCATCAATCGTGCTCTGAAGCGCAATACGGAAAGCAGCAAGCGTCGTCTGTTTATCAAAACATATGCAGTCACACCCTTGAGCGAAGAATCCGGCTCCATCGAATGGGTCGAAGGCATCAAGCCCATGCGCGACATCCTGCTCAGCGCGTACAACGGCAAAGGCATCCGACCCAACTACAACGAGATCCGCAAAAGCCTCGAAATCGCCTCGGCATCGGAAGAAAACGCGCACATCTTCACCGAAGAAGTACTCTCCCAATTCGAGCCCGTTCTCCACGAATGGTTCACCGAAACCTACCCAGAGCCTGAAATCTGGTTCCACGCTCGTCTCCGCTACGCGCGATCCGCCGCCGTCATGTCCATTGTCGGCCACATTCTCGGCCTCGGCGACCGGCACGGCGAAAACATCCTCCTGATGGAAGACACCGGCGGAGTCTTCCACGTCGACTTCAACTGCCTCTTCGACAAAGGTCTCACTTTTGAAAAACCCGAACGTGTCCCCTTTCGCCTCACTCACAACATGGTCGACGCCATGGGTCCCTATGGCTACGAAGGCCCCTTTCGCAAATCCTCCGAATTGACCCTCGGTCTCTTGCGCCAGGAACGCGATACCCTCATGACCGTCTTGGAGACGTTTGTATACGATCCCACGGCGGATTTTGTCGGGAAAAAGAGGAGAAATACGCCTGGTGTACCGGATACTCCGGCGGAGATTTTGGAGAGTGTCAAGACGAAATTGAAGGGGCTTTTGCTCGGAGAGACGGTGCCGTTGAGTGTGGAAGGCTATGTGGATGCTCTGATTCAACAGGCGACTAGTCACTTTTTGTTGGCGAGCATGTATATTGGTAAGTTGCTGTCCAACAGTCACCCCCTTTTTTTTGCCCGCAGCTTTCTCGGACCAAGACCCCATGCTAAACTAACATTGTTCGACTTGGACAGGCTGGTGTTCATTTCTGTAGATACACCCTCCCTCACTCTCTCGTGTGAGATCCAAGCTGCATGGAACATATTTCACGACGACGACAATGATAATGATTATGCATTATGTAGGTACTAAAAATTCACTCCCCCATAAAAGCTTTGTCTCTGTTATGCCTCACACGCCCACCCACTTTCTCTGTCTCATTTCCCTTCCCTTCCCTTCCCTTCTCTTCAGACATACTCGGCGCACGAAACAGGCGAGCGCAAGTCCATGACATCTCCAATCGTCACATTCGGCACCATATCTGCCACCCACAAGACATGATTCAGCGTCGTCTCCGGCCCATCATCACCACTATAGTCCGTCCACTCGGGTCCGGGCGTAGCCCACCTATTGGCTGCGTTGAATTCCTCACTCGGTGTATTCGGTCTCCCCATTTCCATCAGACGTTCAGGCGGCCCTGACGATGTCCACTGATACCACAACCGGTCGATGTTCGCATGATGCAGAAAGAAGATGGGATCCCCCGGGGCCAGCAGGGCATCGGCCATGACCTGTCCGACACCCTCGTGTCCTGCAATGTGAAGCCAATTCTCATAACAGCCACTGGCGCCTGCCCAGTTCCGATTCCGCAAGCAGATATCAATCTCACTCTGTGCCGCACGCGCGAACTGGGTGGAGTTGAATTTCCTTCTAAGACATTCCGGAGTCGCCGGCATCCCATCGTCGTTGAAGGTCAAGGTGAGGTTGGCGAAGGGACCGTCCATCACGCAGTTGTTCTCACCGTGCCCATCACCGCCAAATCCATATCGCGGATCCCATACTTCTGCTCCTGCGAGATTTTCCACGTCCAAAGACATTTCCCAGTACCTGTCACAAAGAAAAAGGAAAAAGGTCAGCGACATCGATTCACTGAAAACAAAGACCCTCATCCCCTCCATACTACTCCTGCCTGCCTGCTTCTTCTTTGGGGACCCGGTGCACTCACGGTACGCCAAGAGTATAATTGCAATGCTGCGACAACATCATCTCATGCGCTCGCAGGTAATATCGATGCCACGGCAAAAACGCCGCGACACCATGGATCCAATTCTTGCTTTTGATATGTGTCCATTGCAGTTCTTCCCATACGGATCGTGCACCATGAATTCCGTAGCCTGGCGCTGTCTCTTGTAGACATTTCACCGCATTGAGGTATGAAAGCTTTTCTCGGTTACTCAACGCCGTCCTGTTTTGAAAAAAGTAGTTAGTTTGATTTTTGTTTCTTTTGCACTCTGCTCTCTCTCTCGCTCTCTCTCTCTCTTTCAAAAACTTCTTCTAGCTATTGCGGCTGCTGCTAGTGCTGCTGCTGCTCGTACCAAGATCGTCTCTGTACTGGTGACTGACAAGTTGTTGCAGGTTCGTACTGTCTTTTGAGATACCGTGTCGAAGGAGAGGCAGAAGCAGAAACAGAGGCAGCAGCAAATCCCAACACCAAATTCGCCACAAGCAAAATGCGATGTAGGCTTAGTGCTGCTGCTGCTGCTCCCGCTGCGGCAAACATGATGTTGCCTTTGGACTCCTCGTGTCCTTTCGGAGGACGAATAGAGAGAATAATCTCTCTTTCTCAAGAGAAGACACCTCTCCCGAGGGAAAAGAGGGAAAAAGGAAAAAAAAAGAGCAAACGAACGAGTGGCTGTGTTCCTCGAAAAAAGAAATCACCAAAAAAAGTTGCCCTCTTCCTCCCTCAACCACGCACACACACGCACAAATCCACACCTCCCCAAAGAGCAAAGAGAAACAGAGAGTAAAAAAGAAAAGGCTCCTCCCACCCCCTCTTCAAGCCCCGAGCTCACCCACCGAATTCCAGTCCAATCACAGAACTCTGTATGACCTATGTGTACAACCCATCTCGTCAGCAGCCACGAAACATAAAACCAAACACAAAAAATCCCGTCTTCTAGCTGTATAGCAATGACGCACAAGACTCTCTGAACCGTGGCCAGTAGATACCACCTAGGAGGTCGTTGTGCAACAAAACGGCAAAAAGGGCAATAATCTTTGCGTACCTCTTTAGCTGCACGGCTGGCTGGCTGAGTGTGACGCCCTCTTTCTCTCTTCTGTCTCTCTGTGACTTTTCCTCTGTCTCTCGGTTTCTCTCGGAGTCACGCGGAAAGCTACAGCTCGGTTTTGCTGACTGACTGATTGATTGACTAACTGTTACCAGCTTGTCACATACCTTTCAGTTGAATGGATGGATGAGAGAACTGGATCGGGTCGGATGCGGCGCAATATAGTTGGTTGGATAGCCGTCGTCGTTCTCGTCGTTCTCGTCGTCGGCGGCGGCGGCGGCGTGCTGATATGAGGCGTGCTGAGGTGAGATGAAGTCGTACTCGGTGATATGGCCGAGACAAAATGAATATATTTCTCTCTCTCTCTGACTGGTTGCCCGGCCGTGAATTCCGTGCCCGAAATTCCCTTTCGTGGCGGGGAGGTATACCTTTCTGTGTGATGTAGTCAAGGAAGAATGGATGGATGGATGGTCGCTGTCTTTGATTTGACTTGTGCGTTATGCGTGCGTGCGTGCGTGCGTGAGACAGCGCGAGAGAGATAAAAATCGTTTTTGTGTAAGGTACATGTACCTAGCATGTAAAGTAGAATCGCGAGAATTGGTAAGTCCCGTCTTTTTTTGTTTCTGGTTTCTGGTCGATTCGATTCGTTTCGATTCGTTCGTTTCGTTCTTACCCAACTTCTTTTCACTTGTGTTTGTTTTTGTTTTGTTCCGGGAAGGGAGGTTGATTGTTTTGTTCCGGGAAGGGAGGTTGAGTGTGGGAGTGATCTTACCTTACACTGTTTCACCTCGAAGGTACAGGTACTACCTAACCTAAGGTAGGTAACCTACTACATGTCGTGTTAAGAAGGATGAAGCCAACCAAATCAAGCATAAGGTACATACATATACTTGAAAGCAACCTAAGCAGAGCAACAAAGAATTGAGATGAATACAAGTATACAAGATTGTAGTAGAGGAGAAAAAAGGAAACTGTTCATACAATAATATCTATCCGACTTTAAAGAATCACTCAGACTCTTAGGGGGAGTAGGATGTTGGGGCTAAAGCTATCGTCGTTCAATCATCGTAGCAGAGCAGAGCAGAGCAGAGCAGGGGGGCAGACAATCTTCTTCTTTCTCTGCTGCTCGGAATATAGAAAACAAAATCGTACAAAAAAAGTTAAAAGCTGCTGCTGGCTGCTGCTGCTGATACATAGAAATTAAAATATCCTCCTCCTCCTCTTCTTCGTAACTACCTATTTCTTCTCTTCCTCCTCCTCAAAAAATGGAAAATGCGGTGACCTCGTCCGATAAGGCCTAGGACTACGCACAGCCGCACGAACAGCTAGTCAATCCTCATCAGCATAAGCGAGCTGAGAAGCCGTACGAGCAGGCGGAGGAGGACGACGAAGTTTCTCTCCCGCGGCACTCGTATTCATTTCACCCGAGACGCGAGGAGTTTCTGCAGCAAACAGCTCCTTCAATCCGGGCGTAAAAGGGGATGCAGAAGTTTCTTCGTCGGGCGTTTTGGGCCCGGATTCGTCTTCTTCGTGGCTTTGGCTGTCGCGGCTGGCGGTCGAGGGGCTGGACATGTCTGAGAGGAGGGAGCCGTGTTTGGAGTCGTGGGAGTCTGATCGGCCGGATTTATTGGGTGATGAGACGGGGGATAGGACTTCGACGTTGGCGACTTTGGGGGTGGGGGCTGTGGACTTTTCTTTGCGCTCGGCAGTCACGGCGCTGATGGTGGGCAGGTTCAGCTGGGAGACGGTGCGAAGTGGTGATTCTGCAGTGGGTGTTTGTGCAGAAGGTGATTCGTCTTCCACTGGCGTTTGCAGACCGGTCTGGAATCCGGACTCACTTGGCGAAGTTGCGCGGCTGTGTGAGGAACGTGACGTGTTGGGAGTTTGCGCTGCCGAGTAGTACGTCGATGCAGGCCGCGTCGAGAGAGACTCTGCTTTGGGAGTAGCAAGTACGGGAGTAGGCTTGGACATGCCAACGAGGTTGCCAAGCGTCTTCTCGTCCACTTGCTTAGCATCAGACTTGTTCTCGGCCTGCGCTTCGTCGTCACCAGAGTACCTATAAGGGTCGTACTCTGCATCAGGAGCCGTCTTCTTTGCCAGTTGAGTAGGAGGCACTTTGACTGCAGCACCCACAAAGCCATTCGTGTCGACGTCTTCATGCTGCTCTCCCGCTGGTACCTGGGAGAGGAGGGCGTCTGCAATGGGGTCCTGTGCAGCCTCCGCTGTCGTCGACGGCTCACCGTCAGGCTTGTCCGTAGCAGCCTTCGACATCCTGGGATTCTCGACCATGGGGCTCGTGGCCATTTCAACCATAGCTGGCTTCTCCTCGGCTGGGCTGGGTGCATCTGCAGCAGGCGTGGCTGGCTCGTTGCGAGGAGACGCGACCAGAGACCGGGACATGTGTGGGTTATCTTCCATTGGACTCGTGGCCATCTCGACCATGGCTGGCTTCTCTGCCATTGGACTCGTTCCCATTTCAGACATGACTGGTGCTTCAGCTGCTGGGCTTGTGGCACTATCAGCCATGTCCGGCTCAGCTTCACTCTCGGCTTGCGACATGAACGCATCTGCGACAGGGTCGGCTGTAGGAATCTCCGTCTGCGATTGCATGCTCTCGAAAGATGGTTCGCCTGTGGGAGACAGAGCACGCTTTGGATCGGGCGATGGCGAGCGAGCTGGCTGCTCCGACTGTACGAGGGAGTCGACGTAGGGGTCGGCATTTTCGGCCTTCGCAGGCTCCACAGTGGATGGTTGCGACTGCTCAGGTGCTGTTTCTTCTGTAGGCGAAGGAGATGGCAGACGAGGTCTGACAGTCGGGTTGTACCAAGACTCGGTGTTAGCTTCACGATTAGGTGGAGTGTCTTCGTTTGACGGCTCTTCGAACGATGGTGCACGGGAAGTGTTTCGAGACATGGGCATCCGCGACGACTGTCGTGACTCTGCGCGCGACCAGAGAGATTGCAACGCAGCTTGGTTTTCACCTGGGGTCGTCTCGGTCGCCACCCTGCGTGAAGCTGATCGTGTATCTTCATCGGTGGTGTCAACGACAGGCTCAAAGCTGCGGCGTGGCATCTCTGGGCTGGAGATAGCGACTGCTGAGCTAGGCTCGGTGGATTGGCGGTATCCCACACTGACTGCTGAGCTCGGTTCAGTGGGTTGGCGGTCTGCCACACTCACTGCGGAATCTGGCACCGACTGGTCGGGCGCGGCCCAAACAGCAGGACTGTCGGAAGTCATATCTGACAAAGTAGGAAGGTCGAGCTGCGACACTGGACGCGTAGGTACAAAGTCCGAGCCAGGCGTACGGCTCTCTTGAATATAGCCATTGTCGAACGAGTCGGTGTGCGAGAGAGGTACTCCCTGGCCTGGTGACTGCACGGGCGATACCGAAGTACTTCGAACGGGACTTCTAGGTGGAGATTGGTCTTCACCAGGAGTTGTAGGCGTGCTGTCGTTGTTGTCGTCTAGTCCTGGGCTCACGACTGGCAATGGTGGTGACTGAGGAAGCTCGTCCCAGTTGGTGGCACCCCAGTTGGGCATACCTGTCTCATTCTCGGGTGTGTCCTGTTCGTACTGCGGGCTCATGGTCTGCCACTGCCTGTCATGCACGCGAGCAGATGCAGGGCGAGACACCGAACGAGACACCGAACGAGAGATGGAGCGAGAGTCAGAGGTGTTCATGTATGCGAGTTCAGCGCCATATGGGTCAGGCGAATCTTGATGGCTGGGAACGTCCCCGACACCGATATCAGGGCTTGCATTACTCAGTGCCTGTTGGAGACGGGCAGAGGAGGGCTCCACCGAGCCATCAGCGCTCAACGCCGCAATCTGTGCGCTGTACGGTCGTGGGGAATTGGTATCGGGCATATCGGTTCCATCGTTGAATTGCCTGTTGAGCTCGTTGCGTAGCATGTCGGGATGGATTGGATCCGGGTTCACCACATCAGGAGATCGCATGCCTGTAGCGTTACCAGCAGGAGATTGCAGACGCGAGTCGTCATATTGGTAAGAATTGTGGCGAGCAGCACGGTCTGCCTCACGTGCGACAGCAGACGGAATTGGGACCAATGGAGACTGTTCATTTTCGAAGACATCTGCAGCAGCAACTTCACCAAGGCGAGTGAGCTCGCGGTGAGTGGGTGAAGGTGAGCGTGTGTGTTCCCGACGGCCTTGTTCTGCAGCTTGGGCAGCGGCTCTGACCATATCATCACCCTCAGGCGACGCTGATCGTGACCGAGAGAAAGAGCGGGAGCGGGAGCGGGAGCGAGAGGGCGAGCGAGAGGGAGACCGAGAGGGAGAACGAGAAGGAGAGCGAGAGGCCGAAGCACTGTCGTCGTCTCGTTCTGGAGGACCAGCCAGTTGAGCCAAGAGTGGCGACGGAATACGAGGAATATCGTAGTCACGTCGAGGTGGCCATTCTTCCTCATCGTCTTCGTCATCAATTCCACGAACAGGAGAGTAGTCGCGATCATCCTCGTAGTCATCGTTGTTGGTGTCGAACTCGTCGGGGAACATGGGCATACCAGCGGGGTAGAAGTCATTGCTGTTGGCTCGCTCCTTGAAGTGCTCACGCTCACCGAAACGTTGCTCGAAACGACGATCGAACTCTTCATCGTCCATGTCCACCGATGGCATACGGTCAGGACCCAGGTTGGGGCTCATAAAGTCATCGTAGTCCATGGGTGATCTGGGCAGCTCGCGTCCACGGGGTTCAGGCACGAATGCAGAGTGTTCAACAGAAGGCTGATCGTACGGCGACTGAGCACCGCCATCCGACTCGTCGACACGGTCCAGATCTGGAGATTGATAGCCCTCGGGCGACCAAGTACCTTCGATGCCGGCAGCTCCCATAGGCAGGGCCATTTGCGACGGTCGTCTCTGGGGAGGCTGAGGAATTTCTCTTCGACCTGCAGCACCAGCAAACGGCAAATGGGTATGCGCAGGAGTGTTCTCGTTGGAAGGTGGCTGCGAGCGAGAAGACCTTCGCATGGGCTGAATGGGTGAGAGAACTGGACGCCGAGCAATATCGCCACTGCCACGCTTCCCAGCAGCGTCGTATTGGGGGGACGGTTCATCTTCGTTGTCACCCCAGTCAGACATGGGCGAAGTGCCACGATCGGCCGACGAAGAGCGCTGCTGGTCGACATCACGGACCGGAATGGGGTCTACGTCAGATCCCACAGTGGTGACCGACGCAGAACGCGAAGCCAAGCCGGGAAGAGGTGATTTGGGGCTGTTCGTCTCCATGGGCGACGTTCCACGATCGTACGAAAGCGAACGAGGAGCCATGACATCGGGAGACGCCGCGCGTGGAGACCGCTCAGGCGACTCTTCTTCGTCGTTCCAGTCAGACATGGGCGATGTTCCACGATCCGCAGAGCCGTCTCTCTGTCGCTCAATGTCGCGAACAGGCAAAGCACCGGCTTCCACGACGTCGGCCTCACTCTCGCTGTCGCTTTCAATGTAGGGAGACATGGGCGATGTCGCGCGGTCCGCAGAGACAGATCGTTGCTGCTCAATGTCGCGGACGGGGTACGCTCCCGCTTCAGCGACATCAGGTTGGTCGTCATCTTCCTTGAAGTCTGACATGGGAGATGTTCCTGCATCAGCAGAGTGGGATCGTTGCTGATCGATATCGGGAGGAGAAACGATTCCCATGCCCAACATCTCGTCTTCACTCGCGTTCGACATGGGCGAAGTGCCAGCATCAGCAGACTCATAGTGAGGCGAGTCGATGTCTCGTGGGCTGAACATGGGCGCACCACTGCGGTTTGGCGATGGACTACGGACTGGCGAGGGGCTGCGGACGGGAGACTTCATCGACGCACGACGGCTTTCGTGGTATTCTTCAGGAACCACACCAGACATCATTGCCGTTGGCGAAGGTGGACGAGGAACGTACTGATCAGAGCCTGCCTTGGAGAGCGGAGGTCGCATCTCGTCGTTGAAATCCACAGGTGGCGATGGCGACGGTGACGACTGAACGCCAGCCATGAGTGCAGTGGGCGACGCATCTCGGCTCTTCTCGCGCAAGCTGCCCATCATGGGAACCGCTTGTGAAGATGCAGTGCGGGGCGAATGACTCTGATCAATGTCCACAGCCGGCAATGGCATGTGCATATTGGATGGAGGTGTGCGACCACGAGTATATGATGGACCAGCTTGTACTCCCATGTCCGTTGACGGCTCTGGCGGCTCTTCGTTGCGGTTGGCCATGTCCACGTCGATTCCCATGTGCGGCGAGGCTGATCTGAGGCGAGATTCCGATCGGGAGCGGTCATCATTGAAGGCAATTGGTGCCAGCATCTCTCGAGACATCGAACGGTTGTTGTTGTTCTGATCTGGATAATCTGGGAATGGTGTTCGGGACACCGACCTCGCTTCCTGGTTGAGATCTTCGGCTGGAGTCTCCAGTTGTGAAACGGTGCGAGATAGATGCCAATCCTCTGCACCTCGAGGGATCGATGGAGTGCGTGGATTGTCCGTCTCTTCGCCATCGGTGCCTGCTCCCATGTCGCGAGTGGGCAAGGCTGGCGAGCCGAGAGCTGTCGAAGATGCAGTGCGAGGGCCATTGTTAGGTGGCGAGTGAAGAGCTGCCGACGACTCTGAGCGAGGAGCGTTCCATTTGCTTGATTGCGGTCGTGGTGGTGATCGTCCACGCGGCGAGAACATGACCTCGTTGCTCATAGGATTGCTCGAGCTGGGGTCTGCAGTCGTTGGCAGAGGTGGCGACATTGGTTCTGACGAAAGCGGCTCCTCAGCATACTGATCTGGCGGCCCTGAAGCTGGCCGTGACATGGACCGGACTGGCGATTTGCCATCGAACTCATATGGATCTACCATTGGAGTGCCGACCTGGAGCGAGGAGTCGCGATAACCCTTGCGTGCTGGTGGTGCTGGAGCCGGCGACTGCGAGTAATCACGATCGATTGCAACCTGGGGCACATTTGACTGCAATGGTGGTGGCGATGGTGCTTTCAGAGACGAAGGAGCACGCATGAATGGCTCTGGTGGCACTCCTGGCCCTGGCGATGTGCCGCGCTCTTTCGATTCGGATGGCAACTCCCACCGGCGGACTGGAGATCGCGACGTGTCGGGCGTGACTTGGGTACCACCGTCGATAGAAGCACGAGGCCGAGGCGACAACGAACCTTCGTCGACTTGGGTCGATTTGGAGGGAGATCGAATATGCATTCCAGCGGGTGTCGTGGATCTCGGAGTATACACGACCTCCTGTCGCTTGATGGGGAATGTGGCAGATCGAGGTGTCTCGTCGGTCCAAGAGGTGTCATCGGTCTGAGTCGTGATGGATTGAGTCGAGCGCGAAGTAGGAGGAGATGGAGTCTTTGCAGCAATCTCCATGGCCTCGATCGTCCCACTGGCCAACGAGATGGACCGTGTGGCCGATAGACGGGTGGGCATGCTGGAGTTGCGTTTCGAGCTCATACCATTCATACCCACAAAATTACCATTGATAGACTTGAAGCCGGATGGCGAGAGCGGTGGTGATTGCGGTGTCGCAGGTGGCGAGATGGATTTCGGCAAAGCAACACCTTGACCTTGCGCGTCTGAGCTCCGGACGGATTGGTCTGCATCACTCTGGATCGACTCCAGGCGAGATCGAGACTCGTCGCTGTTCTCCGCTTCGGCGAGCGCGCCGAGACCAGAGGGCCTCGCTTTGCCCGTGCTGTGGACTGGGAACCGCCCGTGAGGAATGTCAGTGATGGTCACTTCGTGGTATACGTCGTTTTCATCGCGATACGCCAAATGAGCCTCCGCAGGCTGTGAGGGAGGATCGTGACTGATTTCCACTTTGTTGTTTCCCCCCGGCAGCGGTCGAAACACCAGCGCAGTAGCTTCGGGGTTGGTCTTGTCAGTGAACAAGGGCGCCATTCTCTTGCCGCTACTGCTGCCAGGCCTGTGACGCTCCAGGATGTCCGACGTGCTTTCGGAGCCGATCGATTTCATGTCAATGTCGCCAATCTGGGACGTAGTAGATTGACCATCGAATTGGCCGTTGCGTGCCACGCTTTCCACGTCGGGAAGGTCTGTTTGCTGTGTCATTTCCGTAGCGGTAATGCCTGGCGTATCCATGTCGGAGTCGTCGTCGCGGTGTCGTCGGAACACGCGCTGAGCGGCGACAGAACCGTTGGCGTAGCCTCCGTCGGCAGATCCAAGCCTGCCACTGGACAAGCGCTGCATGAAGCCCGTGACTGCTGGTGCACAGATGCAGATGATGGACAGATTGCCTTCAATGGTCGACCACAATCCGATGTAATGATAGGTCCAGGTCACGTTCATCCGCCCGTCTGCGTGTGCCACGTACGAAACCCGGACGATGGCTGCAATCGTGACCACCAGTCCCACGAAGAACAGTGCGTACACACCGAGTTTCTTCTGCGTTGCAATGTTGAGCTGGAGCAAGCTGTAGATGGGCAGCAAGAAGACGATGAAATCGTAGAGGATGTTCAGCGCGCCAAACGCGTAGAGCAAGGAATAGGAGTCAATGCATGAGCCCGTTTGGCCACCAATGTAGTTCCAGTAATGACTGACGGGAGAGCATTGGAATATGAAGGCGAAGTCGAAGGCGAGTGCAGTGAGCACCACTACTCCAATGCCAATCCAGCAAGCCAACCGGAACGCCTTGGTGATCGACTCGGCCGTCCAGATGCGGAGATAGAGGAGGATGACGGCAACTTTGGTGGCCATGACCGTGGTGATGTAGAATATCTCCCCCACGTAGATCCATTTCAGCACATTCTCAATGTCTCCGACCGAGTTGGTGTACAAGTCGGTGGCCAGACCGGAGCTGGTAGCCCGACTGATGCTGGCATCGAGCAGAATGACCAGAACCAGCGCCAAGAGCACCACCCAATCGTCCCAGCTGTATCCACTGCCATTGAGACCTCTCCATCGCGATAGCAATCTCAGCGCGACAAACACGACGGCGACGGCGAAGAAGACCCAGGTGACGGCGTATAATGTGCTTGTTTTATCGCGAACGGGTCGGTCGCACGTGGTAGCTTGGTATTGTTGACCATCTGGGATGTCCCCTGTGAGCTGAGAACCCTTATAATAGATATACACATATACCTTAGGTATATCCTTTATATTGAAAAAGATCGCGTCAACTCACCTAGTTGATCCTGCGTCGATGAACACGTGGACGAGAGGCAGGATTCGTACGATGTCCGCACCGAAGACGTGCAGAAGCACACTTGGTCTGCCTGGCAGTTGTTGGGAAGCTGTCCCAGACATGTTTGCGCACACGATGCCAGCGCATTCTGTTGAGCTTGTCGCACAGTGAGAGTCGTGGCCTGCGAGTCGGAGCCTACCGTCAAGGCCAGCAAAGGCAAGACGAGTATGCTCGAAACCCACCACATTGTTTGTCGTGGCGGCCGTAGTCGTGGATGGCCGAATAGAAGAAACACAACACAAAACGAAAACAGGACATGCAAAAAAAAAGGCGCGCGCGGAGGGTCTTCTGGCTATACACGTGCTATATTTGATGGCATCGAGATATGGCGCGCGTCTGGCGACTCATGGACCGCCAAGCAGAACAGAAACTTGAGTGAATATGCCCAATGCTTTTTTGGACCGGTGGCCCTGACAGAGAGGCAAGGCAGGCTCCGATTTGATTGTGGGTGACTGTACAAACGTAGAGTGGTGAGGTGAGCTAGGATCATACGGAGTACGGAGGTGGCATGCAGCCCCCAATGTGGTTGAAAGTGTCGATCCGTGGGCGTCTCTGACTCGGGCTCGCCGTAGCCACTGCATCACTGTGCAGTCGGTCACCACGGCGCCAGAAGCAACACGATTCAGGGCTGCTCATGCGTTGCGCCCATTGGATGGTTCCCTTGAATGGTCCCATTGTTCTCGCCTGTGGATAGGGCGTGCGGTGGTTTCTCGCATGCCAGAAGACGACAGGACAGACGATCTCGTCCGTCTGGTGGATGATGAATCGGCCTCTCGTGTCGCCGGCGAGAGGCATCGAGGCATAGGACGTCATCCATCACGATTGATCACACACTCGGGGAAGAATGCGAGGCTCCCACGGGTGGTGGGAACAGAACAGGTCGGTAGCGTAGGTAGCTCTAGAACGATGTCTGGACTTGTTGCCTGGCACTCTTTTCAGTGTACATGTAGCTAGAAGCTACCTCCTAGGAGGTAGCAGCAGCAACTCTCACTCTCACACAGCGGCATGACCGCATTGTGCTTCTTTGGAGCAATGCAACAACGTGGTAGCATTGATCGCTTGTGAGGTGAAGTCCGAAACACAGCCAGAGCGAGAAGCAGGACAAGCCTGTCCAGACAGTTCTGTACTCCTCTCGTTCCTGAAAGTCTAGTGCTAGACCGAACCATAAGACGGGCCAATGCAGACCGGCAACGCGCTCCGGACGCCTCTCAATTCCAACCACCAGCAACCAGGGCCGCCAGCCGCACTGCATGAACGCCCGATGAGAGAGCAGTTTCGATGCGAGCAGCACTCTCCGATCGTGAGATGTGTTTGCGCTGGAGCTAGGCGGGACTTTGCAAAGCTGCCAAATAATAAATCCCGATACACTCGGCGCCCTTGATTGCACGTGCCCATCGAAGACATTTTGATGTTGTTTTCTGCTGTGAGTCCTGAGTCCTGAGTCCCGACTCGAGGGAACGGGAGAGGGAGAGGAAAGGGAGAGGGAGAGGGAGAGGCTAGATACTGTCTCGGTTCTTTGTGTCCAACACCAAGGGACTCTTTGCAATTCTCATTCTCAACATATACAAATCAGAGACTGCATTGTTTCAGCGGAGTCGTCGGTGAGGTGGTCGTAGACTGGTAGACTCGTAGACTGGTAGTATTATTTCTAAAGAGCATCCTGTCGCGCGGGAGTAGATGGGTAAGGTATCTGGCGTGGTATAGAGAGCACATTCAGCGTCATGAAGTAAGTATTGTTCACTCCGGGGTCATTGCATCTGGTGTGTGTCAGTGTGTGTGATGAGGATAGTGAATGAATTGCCATCCCATCCTGTGATCCCCATGGCAGATGTTGGCGCAGATGTTGGTGGCGGGGAATGGCTGGTCACAATCTCTTCGGCGGCGTTGAACCGTTGAGTCTTGGCCAAAGAGAGAATAGTGCACAAGGAGATTGGGTGGCTCGGTCACCATCATCACCCACTGTTTCTGCCTGAGGCCTCCAGAAACTACATATATACATGTACCTACAACGAAAGTACTGATGCAATTTCCAATCGTGTTCACGATGATGACAATACAATATCCCCATGCAACAAGACGGGGATTCTCTTCTCTCCGTCTGGTACCGGGGCGGAAGAAGAAGAAGAAGAAGAAGACGGGGAAGCCAGCAGAAGAAGTACATATACATGCACTCTCCTCTCCTCGATCGACCATCAATGAACCCCGTGATCATTCAACTCTCATGGATAAGAGCATCTGTTGATCGATAATAACGCAATAGGAAATTCCAGAAGTTCCGCATACACGATCGAGAGCAAGGTAAGTACATGTACCCCCCGAATCCACGTCACAGTTCTAAGCTGTTCCTTGTCTGAACAAATCCCCTTTACTCGCCGTATGTTGCCTGCTGGTTACAGAGAATATCGTAACTAATGACACAGGACAGACAGTCGTTTTACTCTACTCATTTTCTATTCATAAATCCACTATTCAGTAGAAACAATCTCGACAAAACACACAAATCATTATAACAAGATATCTCCCCTCACTACCACCACCAAAAAAAAACAATCAAACCCATCCTTTTCTCCTCTTGCACCTCCTACCTCCTAGCCCGGTACAAGTATAAGTACAAGTACAACTACAACTACAGCTTCACCCAGTCAATTCAAAAAATCCCAGGAATAAAACGGAAATAGACGGCGACTACCTCCTACCTCCTAACATGTAATCCTACCTCCTTACCTTAACTTTAAACTCTCCCCCGCACGCGATCGATCTGTTTGTTCTTGTGAAATAAGTTCGAGGACTTGCGTGGTTCGTTCTCGATGAGCAGATCCTCGGACACGCGTGCGTGGTGTTGTCTGCTGGTATATCCTTGCATACATGAGATATCTACAAGTGAGTCCAGCCCTAGGTCGATGATCTGTGTTATGTGTAGTCCCGTCACTAAGCATGGTGTTGATCTGTGATTGATCGGAAAAATTGGGGGGTTGTATATCGTCGACGATGTTTGTTGGATTTCGTTGTAATTGAGATGCTTGCTGGGTGTGTTTATGTGTGGTATGGGTTGCACGATCGTATATGGCAGCTTGAGGTGTTGAGGGAGAGAGAGGATGATTGTACCTTGGTCTTGCGGTTTAGAGATGAGTGAGATAGATTGGTTGTGGCTGTACTGCAAAGACGAATTGAACACTGGCGTGATGGGAAACAAAAAAACCGCCTCCTTGCACTGATCGATTCCCCCATCCTCCTCCTCCTACAATTTCATCTCATCTCTGATACATTCTGCCCGCTCAGCTCCTCACATCCACTCAATCCTCCCACCTACTTCCTCTCCACCTCCTCCAACCGAATCTCCTTAATCCCCTTTTCCACATTCCCACCCTTCTCCTCATCCCCCAATTTCTCCACATCAACAGTAGTCTGGCCTCCAATGACCGCATTCTCAAATTTACTTCCTCGTTTCTCCGGGCCAACTGCAGCAGTCACTGCAATTCCCAATGCGATGATGGCCGTGGCCACACCCATGACGGGACCGTATGAGGGCACGTCTTTGCCTTGGCCGCCGGCGGGTCGAATGAGATGGGATTCGGCGATGGCGTTGACGATTTGTGCGGAGGGGCTGGAGATCATGTTTCCGAGTTGGTACTGTGGTGGGTGGGGATTTATTAGTCAGAGGTGTTTTTTTTTTCAAAGATTGTTGAGGAAAAGAGAGGGCATACTGTAAGTCCGGGGAATGAAGAGCGGAAAGCTGGTGGGGATAGCTCGTTTAGATGGATCTGTAAGAATTGATCAAGTCAGTATATATATAGACACAGAAATTGATTTTGTAGGGCAATTAAATTGCACACACTTACGGGAATTACACCCCAGGCACCTTGAATGAAGAATTGAATCATGAATCCAGATGCAGAGAGTCCTCCTAGCGATGTGGGCAAGATCCAGGCGGGGATCATTAGAGCACTCATTAATGCTGCTACGACCATGGCTCTTCGTCGGCCTACCCATTGGCTAAGATATCCAATGATGGTTCCTCCGACACATGCACCCGTTTTCATGAGAATGCTTGCGATGGAGGCATCGTGGTTGCCCATTCGTTTTTGGGTCTTCATGAAGGTTGTGTAACTGTCTTGACTGGTGTGGGAGTAGAAGTTGAACCAGGTCATTAGGACGATGCAATAACTAGAAGAAGCCGAGTGTTAGTGAATCAGTCAACCATTCCATCAGCATAATAATGGGAAGACTTCCATCCCCCAAAAAAAGAAAAGAGAAGAAGAAAAAGAAAATACTAACATGCACATCTTCCACTCCCTCGCCAACATCTGCTTCGTCTCCTTCCAAAACACCCCCGGAGAAGCACCTTTATGACCCGCAGCCTTCCTCTCTCGAAACTGTTGACTCTCCGGAAACCCGACTCGAATCAATCCCACTCCAATACTCAATCCCGCCGCAATCCAAAATACCGTCTTCCACGACTCCGTCGATCCGCCGACGCCCAAGTTGGCGCACGCCGCACACACGTAGCCGAAAGAGTAGCCTTGTTGGAGAATTCCGGACATGAGACCTCGCGCGTCTACGGGGCAGTTTTCGAGGGCCTGGGAAGTAAAATGTTAGTTAGTTGGAGATAAATGTGCTGGGTAGAAGGGAGAGGGTAGAGGTGGGAAAGGTTTTACCATGGCGATGGCGTTTCCGTAGACTCCTCCCATGAATAGACCAAAAATGGAGCGGACGGCGAGGAATTGGGAGAATGTGGTGCTGTAGATGGTTGCGATTTGTAGGACGCCGAGAATTATCATGTTCATCACCTAAAATAAGGTAACCGGGTCAAGATTAGTATTCAGTAGCAACAACCAATTAACGAAAATCCCAATGTTCATCATCAACTCTCAAGATATCAAAGCATCCATCTATACTTAATTCGGCAATAACAGTATAGTTCAACACATAACATACCATCGGCCATTTCCTCCCAAACTGATCTCCGAGTAGACCAAAAACTGCCGCTCCGACAGAACGTAGCAGCAGCGTGAGAGTAATGGCACTGGTGATGTTGGTATTGGTGGTATCGTAATAATCAGCCAGTTTGGTAGTTTGGATGCTGAGGGCGTGGAAGTCGAAGGCGTCGGCCTAGATGGAGGACAAGATATGGAGAATTGATTAGCGGGGGATTTTTTTTTTTTTTTTTTTTTTTTTTTCGAATACGGTGATGGTGATTGGAGTGTTTTTTTCTTGGTTGTTTCTCTTTTTGATGAAATGGGAGAGGGTAGGTATGCTTCTTTTCCTCTTTCTCTCTCTCTCTCTCTCTCTGTTACACAAACACACACACACGTACCGTCCACGACGCAAAGCCCACAATAAAAAACACCCAAGCCGTCGGAGTCAGCTGGGCCAGCAACGAAATGGGATTTCGAAGAGGAAGTGGTCGTTGCCATTCCGTTCGAGATTCTCCATATTCATTGGTAATTTTGACTCGTTGCTCCCACTTGAACAAATCGGAAAAGCTTTGTTTCGCCGTTGCCCAGACTCCCACGGCGATGGGTTCCGCAGGGCGACCTGTAGACTCCATGATTTTACGAGCCGCTGCAGAGAGGATCGATGTTGTTGATGTTTGATGTTGATATGAGGGAAGTATAATATCAAAATCAATAAATGTAGATGAATGGTGAGTAAAGACCAAGTAGGTACTACTACTACAACCACTACTACTACTACTTTTTCTTCTTCTTCATTGCCACTTGGGTGTGCGACATCTGGCTGCTTTGTACTTTTTTTTTGCGCGTGAGTAACGTGGGCGTACAAGGCTTGGTTCCGGTTCCTCTGCCTTGACCATGCGATGCTGCGATGATACCTAGCCGCCGTCGCCGAGACCTTGGCCATGTGACAAGCCCCCCGGGGGGACTGGAGTATGTACCCTTGCACCCTGTCGTGCCCCGCGTTGGTGAAGGAACTCAAGAGAGAGAGAGAGAAAAAAAGCAAACTTATTTTCTCGTCTCGTCTTGATGGTGTGTTTTGTCGTCTGACATCTGCATGTACAATGTACTCGAATAACGATCGATACCCGCACACGGATACTGGGGTTCCTCCATCTACCTTACTGGCCCAATTGGTCGCTTTGTCGTTTTCTTTTCTTTGCGTCTAGAAGCAAGTTCACTATTGGAACTACTTTACTGGTTGGTTGGTTGGTATGTGTGTGCGTGTGAACCAACCCTGCTCCTGGAGGAGGTAGTCTACCGCTCTCTCGAGTTACATATTTCCCTCCGCCCGCCCGTTCCATTCACTCCTTCGGTTCGAATATGCTTTCTACCCACATGCACATGGTGTCCAGGTCAAGAAGCATAAGCGGTCTTGGAAATGGGTCAAGATCGAGCTTGGCGAGGCTGGTCATTGGCTTTGAATGCTTCCCTCCTCGCTTCAGCCGCCCGTCGCACGCCTCGTCGAGTCTTAGCACCAACTTATCCTTGTGATCGCGTGTGCATGGTTTTTGGTTTTTTTACTTTAGTGTGTTTAAGAGTGAGTGAGAGTGAGAGTGAGAGTGAGAGACAGAGAGACTAGACTCCTGCTCCGTTCACTTCCGATATCTGAATAAAAAGGGGAACCATTGTTCTGGGGCCCCCATGGGGTTTGACATGTGCCGT
Organism: Sphaerulina musiva SO2202; assembly: GCF_000320565.1. NCBI lineage: Eukaryota > Fungi > Ascomycota > Dothideomycetes > Mycosphaerellales > Mycosphaerellaceae > Sphaerulina > Sphaerulina musiva. Next base: position 247,760 of record NW_016017389.1, on the reverse strand, counting down.
ATCCATAATTCCCCCAACAATATGTGGGTTTCATATACTGCCAACTGCTATCCGAGCATGCAACCCCGAAATGGACAGGAATAAATTCTTGGCGCGTCACGAGGTGCGCCACCGTATTCCTTCGGCTTGCTACCTTGGGGATTGCACCATTTTCCGTTGGGATTGCTTCCGAAAGGTCTGAAAGTGCGACAGGTCTCGAGTTGCCAACAAGACATAGATATTTCAGGGAAAGAGTACAACGTTCGTCAATCGCTACGAAAAAGTGGTGTTTTTCGTTGGGAATTGAGGCCTGCTCTTGGCTTCGCTTCCACCATTCCTATCGACGGGAATATACGGAGGACTCTGCGGCGGGTGAATACGGAGGGATCAAGGGCCACAGCGTGTTTTCTGTGCTGCCGCTGTTGAGCAACTTCATCCCACTATACCGTGCAATACGCGCTTGATCGATGCGTTGTCCTACTGGGTAGTAGATGATGCATTCCGAGTCATCATCGGGTTTCCCGCTTCACCCGACACCCATGGCATATCCTGCGTGGGGACTGTATCTGTCATGTCCGGCCATGAACAATCTGTCATGTCTGGGCATTCTGGGCATGAACAAAGAGACATTCGCTCCCCAATTCTGCTGCCGCAGTGTTTAGCCCCTCCTGCGTTCAACCAGCCTCGTTCTGTATCCCAAACCCACTCAGAGCGTAAAATTTTGCCTGACAAGCTGCGACGGACCTGCGCTGTGGAAAAGCAGCGGCAACCTGGGCCCATGTGCGCCCTTTTGCTCTCAAATCAAAGAGCATATCAACATCCTCGCTCGTCCACGCTCGTTCCACGGGAGCTTCACGATACCCCATTTTCGACGCTCGACGTCCGATTGATGAAAGAGGTCTCTCGGGCATTCTCGCGTGGATCTCCTTGATTGTCTTGCCCTCTTTCAAGAGATTCATGATCAGCTGATCGTCGCTGGCAGAGTAATATTCATACGTCCTTGGCTTCTTCTGGGCGCCTTGAGTGTGCCGGTGCATTGCAGCCTTGACCGTTTCATAAGACCGATTCAGCTCTCTGGCGATCTGCGCCAATTTCATGCCGGATGCGTGGAGCTCCACCATACGATCCTGCTCAGCCTGCAACCATTTTCGCCGCCGAGGTTTCGTGTAGGTGGAGGGCGGTTTATAGATGCCCAGGCGCTTCAACGCAATGATTACACTGGTCTGTGAGCGATTCAGCTTTGCCGCGATCTCTGAGAACGTCAGACCGGACGCTTGAAGCTCTCGTAGACGATCATAATCAGCCTGCGACCACAGCATTTCTTGGAGAGTTTCGCCAGGCAAGAGGATGCCTGTGCGCAGCATGTAACTTCTCACGCCGGTTGTTGAGCGACCGAACTTTTTCGCCATCTCTTGGAGACTACAGCCGGACGCCTTCAGCTCGTATAGATGATCGTACTCCTCCTGCGTCCACGAGTGAGAATGGCTTGGAGGTCTCTTACTACCTGGGCTTTCCGACTCGATTTCGGACTCGAGATGATCGCGGAACTTTGGAATATCCTGCGGACGCTCGGGCGTATAGTATCCACTTTTTGCAGCGTCGTACCTACACACCCGCGCCACATGATATGTGGTCCGGCCCATTGCGTCGGCCACCTGTCGATAAGTCTTGCCCTGGCCCAGCAATGATCGTAACTTGTCCAGTTCTTCTTGCGACCATATATGCGGTAGCGGAGCCGGTGAATCCCGAGCCCGAGACGTGCAATGAAATGGTCTCAAAGCACGAACAATCCGATGTGAAGTGAACGGGCAAGCGGTAGACTGGAGGGACAGTCTTTGTGGCGAGCTTCTGCTGCCTAGGCTATGGATGGGGATATGGACTGCTGCGTTGTCCACCACCAATCCCAGAGTCGGCCGCCACATCAGATGCTCCCCTGTTTTTTTCTCTCTCCTATTGTCTCCTATTCTGTTCCCCGCGTAGTTGCGACATTCATGTGTCCAGGTCTGATATGATGATAGGGGAAGTCTGATGGACATCGAACAAGGAGTGAATCTTTTGGTCTCTGCTTTCGCGGGCACTGGCTTCGGTTTCGCTTTCGGCTTCGATGATAACGGACGGGAGTGCGGAGCGGCCCCACTTTCCGGCAAGCGACTGCAGCTCCTCCATTTCGTTCGTCTTCTCTCGTCTCTCTCTCTGTCTCTCTCTCTCTCACACTCACTCACTCACTCACTCACTCACTCACTCACTCCCTCACTCACTCACTCACTCACTCACTCACTCACTCACTCCAAGAGACACTTGCATGGCTCACGCCTTCTCGAGCATACGGAAGCTGGTATGGCACAACATAACCCGCATCAAAGGGCTTGGCGAATGTTCTGCTTCGACAAAGAAGTATCTCTGTAGCTCTCTCTGCTTATTGCGTGCCTTCGCTAGCGCTCGCGAGAGCAGACCACCAAGTGCTGAGCGCAAAGGTCGCTCGTGGACGCAAGACGAGTTGGACCAATTATGGCAACTACACTCTGCCGGCAAGAATGTCAGAGAAATCCGTTCTAGCCTGAATACCCGTAGGTCCTGGTCGGCTATCAACGAAGTGCTACGGAGCTATCGACGATCGCCTGCTACAATCCGAATGAATCCGTGGACACGAGAAGAGGAAGATTTGCTCGTGATACGCCGTCAGCAGGGAAATACCTCCAAATCTATCGCTCACGAACTCGGCCGATCTAGAGCTAGTGTCAGCACAAAATATAGCATGATGCGCCCGCGGGAGGCAGCCCCGCAAGCCCGAAGGCGCAGGTGGACCCAAGACGAAGTAGATCGCGCGCTTGTCATGAGGGCTGAGGGCTGGACCCATTACAGCATTGCCACCGTTCTGGGCAGATCCTACGAAGCTGTAAGGCAAAATCTAGCGCGCCAATGCACAACAGATTCCGATGTCGTGAATTACAAAAGACGTTTCACATCCGCAGAAGACGAAAAGTTACGAAGCCTATGTGGAAAGCTGAGCTGCTTTCGACATGTCGCGGACGCTATGCCCGACCGCTTGTACGGGTCGTTGATGATACGCGCGAAAACGCTGGGCGTATGGAAGCCTTCCGGTAGGAGAGTTCCTTGGACTGCGTCTGAGATCGATCGTTTAAAAGAGCTCCGACGCCGGGGAGTATCCTATAAGTTGTGCGCTTCGTTATTACCGGGCAGAACAGAGGACGCCATTCGTGTCCAATTTGCAAGACTCTGACGAAGGCATCATTTGCTGTCTGCCTGTCTGCAAACGGGGAGTATGCCAGGTGACTTTCCAACTAGACTCTGAACCGTGAAACGTGAGACCTTAGATCAGCTTTCGACTAGACCCTTCCGCGATATTGGAAAAGCTGGAAAAGTATGAAGGGTATATAGTATGTCAGAGATGGGCCAGCCCTGTCAATCTGGTTCGTCCCTTGTATCACGCACCGCGACATCTGGACCAGCAGTCACACGGGAGACACTCTACCAGCAGCACACACACCACACACATCCTCCTGTTGTCCCTTCTTTTTTATCTACTTCTATCAAACCGAGTTGGAGAGTTCTGTACCGCTTCAATCTTTGCTCCGGTTCTTCCACATTCGCTAAAAGTTTCACCAGAAGCGAATCACGGACTACCTCACCAAACCTCGCCAGCTCTATTTCCAAGGTACCTAGGTAGTTTGTCCCACGTAATTCTGTCACAGCAGATCACGCGCCTATGGTTATATTTTTCAGTCATTCTAGACACCTTGTCAACAGAGAACCACGATTACGCCCTTAGCTACACTATCCCCAAAAGACCTACCTGATAGGAGGGAATGTGTCAAATCACAAGGCTCGACCTTGTCCTCTTCGTTACCTACTTACATCTATACGGAGCAATTCGATTCCTGTGAGAAGAAAGAACTCCCCCTCTATCTACTCTACAAACCAATCTGTCTCGTATGCTATTAATACAATTAGGTATGCTTAATTAGGAGCAAGGCCCTCCTCATGGGGCGTCTTCGCTACTGTAGGTAGAGTATTGAAATCCTTGCGAATACATACCTTACCCTTGGAATTGATAACGGATCGCGCCTAGTCTTAGCGGCTCTGAATATCTACATGTAGCGGGATATAATGACAAGATATTCTTTGTTTTTCCTTAGAAAAGAAAAATCGTATAGCGAAAAGATCAAATCAGAGTAAAGGAAATCATCATCTGATATTTCAATTGAATCTTCTTGATGGAAGTATTGACAAGAAAGAACCCTTTCCCCCTTTCCTAAAAAAAAAAGGAAAATAATAAAGCACAACGCCGCCGCGCAAGAGGTATCTCATCTCATCTCGTGTCATCTCATCTTCTTCTCCATCCATTGTAGCGAAATCCCTTCCGGTCCAAGCCAAAGAAGACCAAAAAAAAAGAGAAAAAAAGGAACGCCAGGCCGGTCGTCTCATCGTCATGATAATAGCATCGATCCCAATTCCTTGTCTTCTTCCTCTTCTCTTTTCTCCAATCTGTTCATTGCGAACGACGAAGATGAGGAGAAAAAAAAGAAGAAGAGGCAATAATTACTCCTCATCCTCCATATCCACATCTTCCACGCTGCCAACCATAATCCCCTCTTTCTGCTTCATCATCACCTCCTCCCCTTCCATCTCCTCATACTCGCGCTCCACCTCTTCGGCAACAAACTCCTCAAAACTCTCCAAACTGCCCTGCACGTGAATTTTGAAATCCACCACCGTCTTCAAGATGCGCTCCAATTCCGTGTGCAACTCTTCTCGCAATTCTCCACTGCGGAAACATAATTGCTCGTATTCCAAATTCACTGCCATTTCCTTTTGCTCCATCAATTGCACGTTTTCATTCAACCCTAACCGCACTTTGTTGAGTTCTTTTTCCATGCGCTCGATTTGGGCTTCGGAAGCCATGCTTTGTGCGGAGGAGATTTCGCGCGTCTTTTCGAACTCCTCTGAGGATGCGGAGACGCGATGTTTGAGGGTTTCGAGTTCGGAGTGTTTGTCCTCTAGGGCTTCGCGGGTCTTGTCCAGGATATCAATCTTGGCCATGTCTTCTTCGAGATTGGCGTTGCGACGTTCCGAAATGGATTTGCGCAATTGTTGCAGCGAGTGTTTGATTTGTTTCAGATCGGGAGTGGGGAGGAGGAGATGGGGAGCGTAGCCGTTGTTGGGATCTTGAAGGAGACGGTCGTTGGCGGAGTCAACGCTTGCGGATGCGGAGAAGTCGGGACCGGAGTTAACCTGTAGGCGCAATTCGTATTCGATTCCACTGGCATTCTGAGCCGTGGAGGGGATGACGCCGATCTGGTATCCCAGCGAGTTGTAGCGTTGTACTGTGCTTTCCAGTTCGTCTAGCTTTGAGCCTGTCTCGAGCTCTTTCTTTCCTGTGCGGTCTTTGGCTTCTTCTAAGCGGATCTGAGTGGCTTCGACCCCTTTGACCAGTCTTTCCCGCTCGGTATTCATGCGATCAATGTCTTGTACCGACAGTCCTTGATCATCCACCTTTTGCTGCAGATCATCCCGTTCTGCCTCCGCTTCTGCCATTTCTGCTTCGCATCTTTCGATCTCCTGCTGCAGTAGTTCGGCTCGGTGAGCATATTTGTCGACCTTGGCGTCCATACTGGCATTGTACTGCTCGAACTTCTGCTTGTCCTCCTCCAAGATTTTAATCGTCTCATCCAACTTCGCCAATCGTGGAGCAGACTTGCTCAGCTCATCGATCTGTTCTTGCAACTTCTTGGACTCTGCCTCCAACTCCTTCACCTGCTCTAAGTTTGCAGCATTGGCCTGTTCGAATCTAATAGCCATGGCTTCGATGTGGGGTTGAATCCTCCTCTTCGCCTCCTCTTCCTCATCATCGTCATCCTCTATCGACAGCCACTCTTTGTATGCGTTGGACAAGAAGTCGAAAGTAATGCGGTCGGCAGATACGTCAAAGCCCGCCTCAGCACATGCATCGTCCCACATTCCCGTGCTATACTGCTCCATCATCTTTGCAAGCTGCATCATCCAATACAGCAATCCCAAAAAGGTGCTCCAATTGTTGCCTCCCACAGCTGCCAGCTGACTTTTGCTGATGTTCTTCTCAAAGGGGTATCTCAACTGTTTCAGTAGAGGAGGTACCTCTGCGTCGATGTTCTTCTGAAAGCGGTATGCAGGGTCGATTTGGTGGTAGAGAAACTGGAACATCATGTTGAAGTCCTTTTGCGTGGGCGAAGTCATGGTCTTGTGGGTCAACGAGTGCTTCGTCTCCATCTCGAAGTTGCGCTGGGTCAGGAACTCCATAAGCTCCTGTCCCATCACTTGTCGAGTCTGTCCATCTCGCAGCCTTCGCGGATCGGTTGGAATGCCATTGACGGGCGGGGCAGTGGCGAAGAAAGACTGATGGGCTTGAGGCCCAAAGCCCGCCGAAGGCCGCGCGCTGTAGACGGAGCTCCTCCTCTGGGTACTCGCCTCCAATTGTATGGGATTGGCCGGGGTGGACGTCACGGGCGCAAAGCTCTTCCTGCCTCCGCCAGTGCTCTGGAAGAAGTTTTGCGTGCTCGGTCTTTGCACAGTACTGAATCCGCCCATTCCTGCCAAGTTGTCGCCCGAAGAGGATCGATGGAACATGGGCTGCGACGGGCGGCCGGGCGCGAGGGACATTCGACTTCCCGACGTCGAGCGGTGGTGTGTCGCGGTGGCGGGCACATTCTGATAGTGCGACTGACTGTTGGATCGCTTCATGGCGGAGGCGGGCATCGGTATGGCGGAGACATTGTGAGAGACGGGCGCCAGGCTCTATAGGTAGCATCATCAGCCTCTCTCTCTTTCTCTCGTGTGTGTGTGAATGTCGCATCTTACCTCCCGTGGGCGGCGCACCGAGAAGAGGCCCGGTTCTTGCGACATGGTCTGTCGGCGGGTCGAGTCCATGGTCGGGTGTGTCGTTGTGTCGCGCGTGTGCAAAAATGCGATAATGCGACACGTGCGGCGGAGTGGTGTAGTGTACCTAGTTTTAGTGTTTGGGCAAGAGTAAACAAAGGCCAGGGAAGGAGCAACCGGCTATGCAGGGATCGTCGGCAGCATCCATCCCCACTACGCTCTCGGGACGGGAGAACTCCCATGCCGATTCAGTAAGCCGAGGCCTCTCTCACTTCCGACATCTTGTGAGAGCGACAACAAGAGATACCTCCTAGTACCTGATGTAAAGAAGGAACGACTGTCTCTTGCTGCAACATCATCGTCTTTCCCTCCCGTCCCAGTGACTGTCTGTCTGCCAAGATGGTCCGCGAGGACCTGGTCGAAGGCGCCATCTCCTGTAAGTAAGCCCACCTCATTACCACCTCCACCACCACCATCACCACTTCCACCATCACCTCCACCACCACCTACACCACCACCACTTCCTCCTCCTCCTCCTCCATCCTAACACCGCTCCGCCCCCCAGTCCTCCAAGATCCCTCTGTCGCATCGGCGCCCATCGAGCAACGCGTCGCCTTTCTGCGCTCCAAGAACCTCACCCAGGAAGAAATCGACACTTCTCTCGCCCGAACAGGCCAATCGCCTTCCCCAGCCACATCGACAACCTCACAACCTCCACCACAATATCGACAACAACAGCAATACCAACAACAACCACCCTACAATAATGCCTATCAACCCTATGGGACTTGGCAACAGCCTCTCCCCGAACCTCCGCGCCGTGACTGGCGAGACTACTTCATCGCCGCGACCGTCGCTTCAGGCATTGGCTACGGCTTATATTGGACTGCCAAACGCTATGTCTACCCCTTGATCGCCCCTCCCACTCCACCTCAGCTCGAACAAGACAAAAAGAGCGTGGACGAGTCCTTTGAGAAAACATTCCAACTCCTCGAACAACTCTCCGCCGATACCGAGGAGCTCAAAAACGCCGAAGCACAGCGCAAAGAGCGACTAGACGCAGCCCTCTCGGAAGTAGAGAATGTCATTGGTCGGATGAAGCTCGCCAACGAGGAGCGCGAACAAGAGGCGAAACGCAACGCCCGAGAATTGGGCGAACTGCGAGATCTGATTCCCAAAGCCATTGAAAAGGAAAAACAGGCGCAAGAAGAGCGATTGAAAGAGTTGGGTACGGAAATGAAGAGTCTGAAAACTCTGGTGCAGAATCGCATGCGAGATGGTGTAGGCTCGACTCCCCTCCGACCTTCCACGCCGAGCTATTCATCTTCACAACAACAACCACCATCGCAAAATGGCCAAGTGCTAGGAAATGGTACTCCTGTGCAACAATCGGACGACGTTCCCTCCCCCTCCTCCTCCTCTTCTCCTGCTGCCGAAAACAGGGGAAATTCCTCGCCATATACTGCTCCCGCGAGCACTTCTTCCTCATCAACAACAAACTCGAATCCGTACCAATCCCGTTTGTTGGGAAATAGTGCGGGCAAAGCTGCGATTCCCGCGTGGCAATTAGCTGCGAAGAAGAAGTCGGAAGATGCAAAAGCTGCTGCTGCTGCGTCAAATTCCACTACTACTACCACCACCCCCACGTCAGGCACACCAGCGACGAGTGATGTAAAGGAGAGTGGGACGGTGCAGGATGCTGTTGATGGCTCGTCTGCATGATTGATCATGCGAGCATGTACTTTTAGAATTGCTTCTTTAATTACCACCACTTCCACTGCTACTGCAAGACCACCAACAACAAAATCTCCACGTCCATCATCTAGTCAAGCGTCAAGCATAAAGTGATCCTCGAGCAGACTCTTGCTGGCCACGAAACTGAATCCCCCAAAGGGATCGGCTTCCGCACTGGCATAGGGATCGTTCGAGTGAGCCAAGAGCTGGTCGTCTGCCAACTTGCCGCTGTTGCGAGACACCACGGGGCTGAGGGGAAGATCGGTGAACTCTTGCGCGAAGTTCTCGGCCAGCTCCGGATCCGTAACCACGGGCTGAATGGGCTGTTCAAGGTACACATGATTAGCGTCCAGACCATCATCATCATCACAAAGACACTTGATACTCACAGGCTCCATCTCTCTCCTCTCCAGTTTCTTCCAATCAATCTTCTTGAAGAAGCGGTGTGCCTTCAGCTCCTTGACCCCTTTACTCGTCGTGCCACCCAGACGCTTGTGTGGCTCCTTGCGCAGGAGGCGCGTCAGAATGTCTTTGGCATCTGGTCCCAGATAGTACGGAAGCTGCAGCTTTTGCTTGACAATGTTGTGCTGAATCTTTGCGTGATTGTTCCCACCGAAGGGCGGCTGACCCGTGAGCAGGTCGCATCCTATTGCTCCCAAGCCCCACCAATCAACCGAGAAATCGTATGGTTTTCCCTCCACCACTTCGGGAGCCATGTAGTCAATCGTGCCCAGGATGCTGTTGGCGCGATCGTCCTCCTCCGCCGATACCTTGGACAGACCAAAATCGGTGAGCAAGAGATGACCTTCGGCATCGAGCAGGCAGTTCTCGGGCTTCAGATCGCGGTAAATGACACGAACTTCATGATGCAGGTGCTCCAGCGCCAGTATTATCTCCGCCATGTAGAATGCAGCAACTTCTGCCGTGAACATGCCCTCCAAGGCCAGGTGCGTGAAGAGCTCGCCGCCCTGCGCATACTCCAGGATCAGGTAGAGCTTCTCCTGGTCCTGAAACGCATAGTAGAGCTTGACCACGAAAGGGTGGCGGTTGACGGATTCGAGAATGGTGCGTTCGGTGCGAGTCTGCTCGATGAGTCGCTTGTGAACCGTGAGACTGGCCTTCTTGAACTGCTTCTGTGCATATAGCTTGCCTGTGCACTGCTGCTTGACCAGGTGGACGGTGCCGAAAGCGCCTTTGCCAAGACAGCGCAGTGGTTCAAAGTCCTCGGCATGCATCTTCCGATGCATCGAGCCCGTTCGCAGCCCACCCTCCACAGCTTGGGACGCAAAGATCGGAGTGTGCGAGCCCGCCAGTGGACTGATGAAGTCAGTGTCCAGAGGAACATCATATGCTTCCATCTCGGTGCGGTCACCATCGCTGCCTGCCGAGGAAGGGGTGGCTGTCGCAATGGAAGCGTTCGACATGACGCGGGCCAGACTAGGCCTCATGCCATCCAGATTGAGAGCGTCGAGTCGCTCGCGAAGAGAGCTAATGCCACCTTGCGGAGTAGCTGGATGCAACGCGGGACTGACGGCACCAAGGCGAGGGGTGTTGACTCGAGAAAAGTCCGATTCCTCGCCATCCGTGGTCACGGGCGTTTCAAAGCCTTTGATGACATTGACAGCAGGCGCAGCAGGCATCATGGCCCTCTTCTTGTCCCTTTGGCGTTGCTTCTTGGCCTTCTTACGAATGGCTTCATGGTCGAGTTTCGGGACGGACTGGCGCTGTTCGGTCTCAGTGTCTCGTGCGGTCATCCTCGGAGTGCTGATCTGCATCGGTGGAGAGCGCTGAATGCCCAGGTCGGCATAGCTGGGCTCGATGTCCATGGCTGGCATACTCGATTTGCTCCAGCAATAGGGAATGGCAGTGCCTCAAAGTGGGCTCGTTCGTACGTCCTCGGCCGCACAGTGGGCAGCGTGCGCAGCTGTCACAGTGCGATCTGAACTATGCAGTATGCATGTGACGGTTGGCGGTGTGCAAAGGTGCGGCACTTGGGAACTTGTGTGCAGTGTGGCTCCTCAATCGAGCCTTGTATCGTTTTCGCCCAGTTTCAGGTGTCTCCTTACACTGGGCCCTGAACACCTAGCCAGTCCAACGCGGCGAAGCTGGAATCGGTGCGAGACAGTCCTGCAATGCCGCCGGGGAAGATTGCGACGAATGCGCCGGAGTCGCTCGTGGATGTGGTAGCGGTCGGAGCGGAGTAGCCCATCGACGGCGACGTGGATCTGGTGGTGCGTTTACTGAGGCCGTCAGAGGGGATCCGACGACGGGAATGATACGGCGAGTGGTGTGTTGCGGTGGTATGAGGTGTTGATGTAGGAGCGAAAGAGGACGACCTCAGCTTTCGACAGGACACAGAACCCGGAATTGAGGGTCGCGCACCGAACCGCTCAGAACTAAATTCGGTACGACACTAGGTGCATTACCTACTAGCTTACTCAGATGATCAGCCGCATCCACGGTTCACAATGATCATCCGGCGGTGGAATGCAGAGTGTTCAGCAGCGATGTGATGCATGGCTGCATGCGCGTGATGCTCACGACTACATGTATATGTAACACTGCTCTTCATTGTACGTTCTGCTTTTAGGTAGACTAATGATGGTCCGACTCGATGTAGACATACCCGAGACTACCTTAGGTATTGTTGCTCAGCCTTCGAGTGCCCACGAGGTATAGACATGTAAGATTATCCGACGGACGCAACACGAAACGCCGGGAGTTGTAGTGACCGGAGTCGAGTGCAGCACAACGGAAGATTATGCGCTGCTATCACCCTGAGCAATACAAAGCACCTGGTGGACAAAGGGGTTCCAGCAGCAGAGACGGGCAATGTGATCATGCTGAGCAGTCTCTTTGATCGAGACAGGACAGTAGTAGGTACAGGTACCTAACATGTAGTGGAGAAGCTGCTATTACAGCTTCACTGGGCTGTCATTGCTTTAGATCGCGATTCTGAGCACGGCCCGCTCTAGTTTATCCATCGGCATTGAAAGGACAGAGGAGACTAGGAGGTAGTGGCCGAAGCCAGTGCTCTCGTCTATACCCTCTCACAGTGCTCTCGTCCATCTACCTTCTCGTCTATCTTCTCAAGTAACCTGTCGATCTCTTGTGGCCTCTCTGGCTTAAACTACAGGTAGGTAGCGGGATCAGGACATGAAATGAGAAAGTTGGGTAATCTGCCAGTCTGTGCCAGAGCAGCAGCCGTAGCAACCCGTACGCTGCTACTCCGTCCTCCCGATTTGCGCCAAGCAGTTGGGCTGAAGGTTCGTTCCTAGGATTGCGGCCTCACTTGGGTCAAAGCCGTCGGGCAAGGGGTCGCAGCACGGTATGAAATAACAAGCGTTCGATCTGCTCCAACCGTCCACTGGTGCAGGGCGGAGGCTCGAGAACCAAAAGGGGAAAAGGCTCGAAGACTCGAAGGCTACCTTAAAGTGATTTAAAAAAACAAAGTGTAACTTAACGACCTTCTAGGAGGTATGGAGTATGGACTTGTGGAGGATTCACTTGGAGGCTGCTGAGTCACGGATTCAGGTTCGGCAATGAATAAGCAATCCTTGCCACTGGGTTGAAGAGAAGAAGAGCTTTGTCAGATTATTTTTTGAGAGTGGAGCGCCATTGTCCAATCGGTAAGCTTGCCGGACTCTAAGCTCGTCGGCCAGAATTTGGAGTGAGTGGATGCGGAGTCCAAACAGTCATTTAGGTATTTGGTAGTTTTTACCGACCAGCACATTTCTAATTCTTGTCTCTTCTGTCCATCCTTCTTGGTCGCCCGACACACGATCGACCTGCCCTTCAGCGTGCTGTCATTGGCACTCCAGGAGTCTTCACCGCCTTCAATCTAACCCAGCTCCTGGGGTCGCCTCTCCTCGACCGCCGCTGCCTCCGCCGCTGAAAAGTCACTACCGGCAAACAACACGCTCGACATTTCTTCGCGCAACAGCTGAGTCTCTGCACAAAGATGACCTCGCAACAGAATGGCACCGCTGCCAATGGAAAGATGGGACACACTGCGAAGCGGAGCTCAGGACGAGTAGTGCCAGCCATCCCCTTCAGCTTGATCAGGCCAGCGCACCAAGTCAAATCGCTCCCGAAGCAGCACGATGGCACTGTGAAAGCCGCTCCTGCGCTCACAGACCCGCAAACTGTATCTGAGCAGGGACAGAATGGCGGAAGCGAAGTTGAGCAGCAGGCTCGCGGTGTTGAAACGCAAGAGGCGGATCACTCAGTGAGAATCGAGCAGAAGCAGCACCAAGAGCACGAAGGGCGGGAGAAGACACGGTCGTCGACAGAGACGCCTATATCGCGAGGCAGCGCTGTCATGTCTCTGTCCAACGGAAGCACACCCGAACATGTGGCTAGCCAAGTTCTCGCGCAGCGCGATGTGCTTGCAAACGGCCAGGCGGCAGCATCCAGTCCTGCGACCACATCCAGTCCGACATCAGGACGATTTGACATGCGTCAGACCAGAGCCGAGTTACCGCCTGCCTTCATTCCGTCAGCAGTACAAGAGCTTTCCGTGTCCGCTGCGTCTTCACAGCGTCGTCCATCGAATCTGTTCCAGGGCCTCCCAATTCACCCTGGCACGAGCAACATAGTCTTTGGTGGCAACGAGTCCACAGGATCTTCGCCAGCGCCTCCTCCTGGTGCAGGTTCTGCCTTCGTGCCTCCACCAACCATGCACCATGGCCATGCCCATCATGCGTCTGTACCACATTCCCAACGCTCCCAGAATGGGAATCACGCCACGCCGTCATGTGCAGCACGACAAGTTGCTGGACCACATCGTCAGTCAACTACCCATGTGCCGTTCCATTATTCATCACGCGATAATTTCGCCCCCAATGGGCATGCGGTAGTAAACGGATACGGACCGCGGTCTCGTTCTGGCTCTCACGCCTCGTCCAGAGCTGGCGTCGAATTACAATCACCGTTGTCCAACGATGTGGATCGATCTATGGACAGCGGCAAAGTCATGTACCCCGACAGCAAGCCACTTTTCGCCAATCGACACTTTTCGCCTTCTTTCCAACAGCACATGCAGCCAGCTCCGCCGAACTTCCCACATCCCGAGATGGCAGCTGGTTTTGAGAATGCGGAGTCCATGCGAGATCATGTTCTGTCACAGTTTCAGAATCCCGCCCTGACCGATTGTAAGCTTTTGGTATTGGAGCACGATGGATCTGCGCGCTCCGAGCTCGACTGCCATAGGCTCATCCTGGCCCGCAGTCCGCGACTACTCGAAATCATCATAAACAACTCTGAGGGTCCTCATGAGAACAAGTCACAAGTGCAGGTCCAGCTCACAGGCCCCCGTGTACGCACAGGGCCTTTCGTCGATGCTGTCCGATATCTCTACGGCGGTCAACTTCCACCTTACGACCTGTACAATCTCGCACCGACCGCTTCGACAGAGGACCGAGTGGAGGTTGCCTTGCAGTACATCGCGACAGGAGCGTGGCTCAAGATTCATGCTGTAGCTCAACGTGGAGTGGAAATTGCTTCGAGCCTGTTGCAATGGGATACCATCACGCGAATTCTCGCTTTCGCTCTCGATGGTGGACTCGGCCAGGGGTGGCCGATAGAGTATGGTAGCGAGAAGATGGGCACATCTTCAAGCAATGACCATTTCGCCAAACCGGAAGCTGGTGGCTCCCCGATCCACGAACCACACTCGTCTGCTCTGCTTGGCAGTGTGCTCGAGTTTGCTGTGCACAATTTGCCCCCCAACTTCTATATGGACTCTTCTGCACCTCAGTCCGACGCGTGCCCTCGATTGCCATCCTACCCACAGCATCACGAGAGCAAGACTTCATTATCCGATCCGCGATTGAGCAAGATCCGCTTTGGAGAGATGTCCAACGAGAACGACGGTCACCAACGGCCGTCTTTTGCGACCACTATTGTTTCCAGCATCTTGCTTTCACTTCCATTCCCTCTGCTGAAGTGTCTCCTGGAGCATCCTGCCCTGGCTGGCCGTCTCGGCACCGACACTGTGGGCAGCATCATGCGTCAGGTCGTCCATGAGCGCGAGAATCGCCGACGAAAGACACTCAAGAGCCGTAATTCCAGTCGCATTGACGAGACTGCCGATTATCAGCAGGTCCAGAATCTGTACTGGGAAGAGGTTGTGGAGCCGTCCCCTCTGACACGAGCCGGCTTGCGTCTGGCACGCCGCCGAAGAGGTATTGACACACCTCCGAGCTCTGCTGATACGGATGTCGCTCAGTGAGCAATTTTGCTCGATTTCTAAAAGAAAAAAAAAACAAAGCTTTAGTTTGTGCGTCGCCATGAGTGCGATTTGTCTGTTGCATAGCAAGCGGGAGGCGTTACATGATGATGGGACGGGCTTTTTCAAGATACCTATATGCAGCGCTGCGACTGATGCTTGGATGATGAATTAGCGGCGTGCATATGGGAATGGAAAAGAGATGATATTGGAGCGTTTTGAACCACCACATGGTTCGGGAAGGGATGTTGGCGCGGCAAAAGTGTTCCAGGGCCTCGTTTGGGCTTCACATGAATGACAGGGAGGATCGCGCACAGGCTGCATTGTATGCCAATAGTAATTGCTCTGCTTTGTCTGGGCAGATGGATCAAGCTACCTCCGTTTATAGCACATCAAACCGATCAATACGGCTGATTCGGATAATGAACGGGGTTGATAATACCATCTTTACTGGTCGAAGTTCGCGCTACTGTGACATTGATGCTATAAGGTAGGCCGGTATATACGATCGCTTATACGATAACTTATACTGCCCTCGAGTTCCCCCCTTCTGCTAGATTGATGGGCACCTAGGTAGGTAGTAATATATCGCTTGGCGCTGTGCCAAGTCCATGGAAGTCCAATGACACGTGAGGTCAAAAACGAATGCTAACCTTTTCGGAAAGTGAATCTTCTCTTCCCTTTCACGACCTGTACCTGACTTCCCCTCATGAATCCCGTCCATTGGCCCCTGTTTTGACCTCAATCACGGGTGGGAGGCAGGCAGAGTGTCCGGTCCGGTCATCTGCACGCCTGAGAACATCCACTGCTGTGATCAACCTGTTTCTGCTGTGAACTTTATCAGAATGACGTACAGCTGGTTGATGTATCCACATCGAAATGGCCAGTACATCTAGTACATACCTATATGAATACCAGGTACATACCCAAGATAGGTACAGGGTATATAACAGGTAGGTCGATATTATTTTCGGAGCCTTCGAAGCAGTTGAATCTCCCTTTTTTTTCCTTTTCCTCCACACTTGGGAGACAAAGATGTCGTCGGATCAAGAGTCCTCCGAACAGCAACAGTCTCAGCAGCAGCAGCAAGACGAGCAGCAGCCAAACCTGTCTCGAGGAAATGGTCCATCAGAAGCTGAAATCAGACAAGAGTCCTCCCGAGCTGCCGAAAAGGCGCTCGCAGCACAGAATAAAGCCAACGAGCTGAAAGAAGCTGCCAAAGGAGCAGGCGATGCGGACGAGCGCCAAAAACTCATGGAGCAGGCCATCGATAAGCAGATTGAGGCAGAGTCGCTCGGCAAGACTGCAAAGTATATGCGAGGAGGTGCTTTCCAAGGCATGTGTGTCGGTGCAGGTCTGGGAACAGCACCAGGACTCACGCTGGGAACATTAACGGGCACGATCGTTGGGGGTCTCACATCTGCACTATTGGGAGGTCTGGGAGCCGGGGTGGGAGGACTCGTCGGATGGGCTCATGGGCCGTTTTGGAATGTGGGTGAAGTGCTTGGGAAAGGCATTCGAAAGGTTACGGGTGATTTGCCGAGCTGGAAGGCTACGGAGGACCAGAAGAAAAAGTTGGAAGAGATGATTGCACAGGCGAATAAAGAGGAGATGCCAGGTACGAAAGAACTTAAAAGTATGGCAAAGGATGGTTGGGACGGTGCCAAGCACCAGGGGAATTCGTGGTATCAGACTGGAGCGTCGTATATGCCTGGAAGTCGACCTGATGCTACTGGCAAGGCGCACGATGGAGCCGGGCAGTCGAATGGATCCGCCAAGCAGGATGATGAGCCAGTGCGTGCGAGTCCGGATACTGTTGAAGCTGTGAGGCAGGCTAGTACGTATTCTCATAATACTGGAAATCCTCGGCCAGATACAGCCCCTAAACCTGGAGTGACAAAGACAAACACTTCTTCGAAGCCGTCGCAAGCGGACCCGGCGCATGCACGAAAGCAACCTCGAAAACTGGAGAGACGGTCAAATGGATCCAGTCTACAACCAGAGCAACGCAAACCCCGCAAGCTCGAGGTTCGTTCGCATTAGAAGGCACTCTTTGGGTCTCGTTCATATATCATCATCAATGCCGAACAGACGATGCACATCTTCAACGACATCCATCGGACCGTCCATCTCGGCGACAGGATCGGCATCGCAGGTCTGGAAAATCCAGCCTTGTGTCGCCGGCAATGTGACATGTCGCCGCGGGCTCCACAAAGCTCATAGTTACACACTTTCGGCGCTGTGACTTGACATCCTCGTGCCACGATGTGACTGTACTCGCAACAGGCAACCGAAGAATTCGAATCTCTTATCATCGCGATACAAGTTCTAATCACCGCGTTGAAGAGTTATGAAGGTGCGTGCCATTATGGTGGTGACGCACGATTCGCTTCTTCATGAAGTTGCGTTTTTGAGGGGACTTGCATGGAGAAGGGGGAATTGGCTGTGAGTAGCAGACCTGATGATGAAGAGAAGAGTAGTGAGGATGACGAGGCGGAGGGGCAGAAGAGGAGGAGAAGAGGAGGAGGAGGAGGAGGAGGAGGAGGAGGAGGAGGAGGAGGAGGAGGAGAACAAGAGTCCTGTATCGTCTTCCAAAAGGAAAACCTGTCAGAGACATTCAGACTCGAAGGAGATGTGGAACAGTATGAGGAGATTACTGCGCAGAGCGCCACGAAGGTAGGAAAGAGGTGATGACTTTCCCGCCATTTCTCTCTTCCCCTTCCAGCTGCGTAGAAGTACAATATCTATATCAGCAGGTATCTCCTGTTTCCACCATTTCCGTCAGCTTGTCAGATGCAAGAATAGGAACTACCTAGGTACTGTAATTGTCAACTCACGAGGTGGCTGTTCTTCGGCTCAGGTAGGTTGAAGCAAAAGCAAGTCCCTGTAACAACAATAACAACAACATCAACACACTAAACTGTTGACATAACAACAGCAATAAGAGATGAGGAAGGTACGTGTAGGTAGCAAACTTCCACACATTAGCTTCGAGATGTGACTGTTCGAGTGAGTCAAACAAGAATCATAACTACAACGTCAACAACAACAACAATACTGAAGAGACGGACACAGACAAGGACACCAACAGAATCAATCAATCAACATGACATCCCCATCCACTTCCATCACCTCCACCTCCTCTGCAGGATCTGCAGTAGCAGGTGATGACATGGTTGACGCGTTGGAGAACCTTGACCTGGATCCATCATCAGCATCATCAGCATCATTACTCTTGCGCGATCGAGAGGATAGTGGCCAGAATTCTACTACTGCTATCGGCACCGATACGACGAGAGTGGTGGAATTACCTTGTGGTCATGAGATTCGGATGACGAGGGAGGAGATGGAGGAGTTGGAGAGGCGGGAGTTGGAGAGGGGGGATATGATGGACGAGGATGAGATGGACGAGGATGAAGGGTTTCGATGTGAGGAGTGTGGTGAGTTGGACTTATTTTTCCCTCTTTCTTTTTGTGTGTGTGTTCATCTTCTACGACGACGACAACAAGGAATGATGCAATGTTTACTGACTTTTCGATCTTCTTTTCTTCTTCTGTCTCTTCTCCATAGATGAGCGAGAAGCATGGAAGAGTCTCGACGGGGAATTAGACAGCCTTGAAGTCCAAGTCATCAACACGTGCGTTCTTCGACGAATTCTCCCTGTTGCAGCGGGGAGTTTTGGGCCATGGGAAGACATCTTGCCGATGATGATGCAGCAGCAGTTCGCGGAGATGTGCACGACCGCTCTGCATGCAATGGGGCAAGGGCTTCACGCCAAAGACGTTCTGATAGGAGCGCTACCAGCAGATTTGAGTGCGTGGATGGAAGACTTGAGTCTGAGGGCACTTCCTCCTCCTCCTCATCCTCCGCCGCCGGGTTGGTGGAGACAACTTTTGCAGGCCTGGATCCGGCGGAGCATCAATTTCTTGATTCGGAGGCGTTGTTGCGATGCGTTGAGCAGGTCGCCGGGGCATGCGGGTGTGCATTGGCATCTGGATGACCGTCGGATTTGGTGGACTGATCCGATGCAAATGGAGCCGATTGAGCTGTACTATGATCCCGAATAATCAATGGGAGCGGGAGCGGGATGCGTCGGATGATGTTGTGAGGAAGCTGTGGTGCTCGCTCCTGCTTTGTTTGTACACGCGCGGTGCAAGCTCACTCTCTCACTGTACTAGGTTAGGAGGTACAATACCTAGGTACCTTAACTTCACTTGCGAAATTCTGGTCAGGGGTACGCTTTGGAAGGTGGATCCAATTCTCGATGGCTCGTACCGGGTGTAGATAGGTATGCACCCAGCAAGTGCTCCATTATATCAGGTAGGTAGACGTGTGAAGCCTTGAACAATGGAAGAGAAGAAAAGGTTTCGGCGCATTCGGTGAGACGTGGAACATGGGAAAATGGGAATAGTGGGAATAGTGGGAATACCTTACCTATTCATCCTCGCCGCCTGTGCCTGATGATGATGACTACCTGACCTTATGTACAGTCACATACTGCATCTTGGGCGAGAAGAACAGGAAGTGATTTCACATCATCCCATCCATCCATACATGATACATTCGGTCGTGCAAGGGTGTCTATTATTACATTAACTGTACGGTACCTGTACCTATTGGCGGGAGGGCCCTGGTGATAAGAGTGACGCACTTTTTCATCTCTGCCCAAGGCAAGCCAGATTAGTTTCTACATACCTACCCAAGGGTACATGTATGGGCTGTATTGAATTTTGTATTGACGGGAATATTGAATGGCGGCATCTGCGGGGATTCAATGCAAAGTGGAATGCGCTGGCACGAAGCAAGTGAGTTGTAAGAGTACTACTGTACACGTCCTGCGCCGAGAGGTAGGAGGGAGAAGAATGGTAGATGTACGGTAAAAGTTGTTGATGATGGAGCGGAAAGTGGGACAACTGGGACGTCGTGAACTCTTCTCCTTCTAGAACTACCTACCTCCTTGACACTGTAGTCTGTGCCTAGAGGTATACCCGACCAGTGACCTACCTACCTACCTACCTACCTACCGACCTACCTACCTGTACCTACCTAATACCTATTACCACACTACCTGACCTGAACTGATCTGACCTGACCTTACCGACCGACCGACCAACCTACCTGACCTCGTCACTTCTACCACTTACTACCACTGCTACTACTACCTGTACTTACTACTGCACCACTCAATCCTCATTGTATGCCGTCCACCGCCGTGCTGCTTCAAGGTGCCGATTGCGCCCGCCTTTGTTCGTCGACATCACTGCTGCTCGTGACTTTCCGAAGTTGATGCGCTCGACTTCCCCATTCCAGGTAGCACGACCTCTGTGATCCCCCTCGCCCGCCTCGCGCAGCTCCGCCCTGCCTGAATCCACGCCGCGGTGCAGTGGAGCCAGCAGCAGCAGCAGCAGCAGCAGCAGCAGCAGCAGCAGCAGCAGCAGCAGCAGCAGCAGCACTAGCAACAACAGCACTACTAGCAACAGCAGCAGCAGCAGTGGTGTCGGCGCTGCGAGTTTGCGCCTGTGCAAGGACAACAACTGGTCGAGCAAGCGCTAAAAAGCGTCAGGGTACGGCCGGCCTTCATCTCTGGTTCGAACCGCTGCGCTGGGCTGAGACGACCGACTGAGACCACCGTCTGTCAAATGGACGTTGCTTCTTTGGAAACCACCCATAGACACACCCTCTCCGCCCTCAACCCGCCGCTGCCGCCCCCGCCCACCGCCGACCCGCCCGCGACCACCATTCCGAGCGAGAAGCAGCGCTATGAGAGCCAGGTAACGGCGTCGTCAGCGAGCAGCGAGCCCGTGCAGCAGCACACCCCGCGAGCGACAGCCTCGCAGCAGCACCAACAACAGTCTCCCACTACGCCGTCTGCCCACTCCAAGTACGACGACGCCTATCACCAAGCCTCGCAGTCCATCGCCTCGAGGGCGGCGTCTATGAGCATATCCACGCCCACGTTGCAGCATCACCCGGCGCGTCAGCGTTACGCGACAGACATGGACTACAATGGCAACAACCACATGGATGTGGATATGGATGCGGACCCGTTCAACCAGCAAAAGTACTCGCGTCCGCCGACCAACTCGAGTGGACTGTCCTCGCAGTATTTACCCGTACACACACAGGATGATGGCAGCAATCGGGCGCGATACTCGCCCATGAACACGTCGCCCACCGCATTTACGAGCCCTCCACAACAGCAGCAGCAGCAGCAGCAGCAACTGACGCCGAATCCCGTGCAGTACACCTCGTATACACCCCAGCAGGCCGCGCGTCAATCGCCTCATAGACAGAGCCAGAGCCAGTACGCTTCGCCCACACAGCAGGGAAGATACTATGCCTCCCCGCCTGCCTCAGTGCGAGCGCACACCAACCAATTACCGCCACTGCAATCGAACTTGCAGTCGCCGACATCCTTTTACCCACAGTCTGCTACGCAGCAGCTGAATGCCGTATTTGGCCACGACGCTCCCGAACCGGAGAAGAAGACGCCGCAGCAGCAGCAACAGCAGCAGCAGTCAGCGCACGGCAACAGCACAGTTCCGCAGTTCTCTCGAATATACAACGCTGCTGACTTGCATTGCCAAGTCAATGCGCAGCCTCCTTTTAGGAGAGCGAACCCAGAAGGTGGCTTCATCAGCCCGCTGCAAGCACTGACGACGCACCTACCGGCGACGTATCGAATATGCAACCCGGCATTTCAGTACGAATCCTCACGAAATCCGCGAAGAGTGCTCACGAAGCCGAGCAAGGGTGTCAAGAATGATGGCTACGATAATGAGGACAGTGACTACATTCTCTACGTGAACGACATCCTGGGGTCAGAAGAGACGAACCACAAGAACAGGTACTTGATTCTTGATGTGCTAGGACAAGGTACTTTCGGACAGGTGGTCAAGTGCCAAAACTTGAAGACGCAGGAAGTGGTGGCTGTGAAGGTCGTGAAGAACAAAACGGCATACTTCAACCAGAGTATGATGGAAGTGTCGGTGTTGGACCTTCTGAATGGCAGAATGGACAAGAATGATGACCACCATATTCTGCGCTTGAAGGACACCTTTATCCACCGACAGCATCTGTGCTTGGTCTTCGAGCTGCTGTCCGTGAACTTGTACGAGCTGATCAAGCAAAATCAGTTCCGAGGGCTGAGCACCACACTGGTCCGGGTGTTCGCACAGCAATTGCTCAATGGACTGTGTTTGCTCAGCAAGGCAAAGCTGATACACTGTGATCTGAAGCCAGAGAACATTCTGTTAAAAAAGTGAGTGCGCCTCCGTCCCCCCCACCCCCGTTGTTTTTTGCAAGCAGCCGCCGCTGACACATTGGTGGGTAGCCTGGAGAGCCCGATCATCAAGATTATTGATTTTGGGTCTGCCTGCGATGAACGACAAACCGTATACACGTACATCCAGTCTCGCTTTTACCGATCACCAGAAGTCTTGCTCGGTCTGCCCTACTCTGCCGCGATCGATATGTGGTCGCTGGGTTGTATCGTGGTGGAACTGTTTCTGGGTCTTCCATTGTTTCCCGGTTCGTCGGAATATAACCAAGTCTCACGAATTACGGAAATGCTGGGATTGCCGCCCACGTGGATGCTCGAAGTCGGCAAGCAGTCGGGAGAGTTTTTCGAAAAAGTACACGATGAATTTGGGCGGAGAACGTACCGACTGAAGTCGATGGAGCAGTATTCTCGGGAGCATGGTACGAAAGAGCAGCCGAGCAAGAAGTACTTTCAGCAGACACGGCTGCCAGATATCATCCGAGCGTACCCTATGCCCAGGAAGGGAATGAAGCAGAACGAGATGGAGCGAGGTATGTTTCTGCAGTGAAGAGAAAGAGAGTGCCTGAGAGCGAAGAGATTCTGACAGTGTGACAGAAATGGCCAATCGTGAGGCTTTTATCGACTTCGTCCATGGTCTCCTCAACATTAACCCACTCGAGCGATGGACGCCGCAGCAAGCACGTACGCACCCTTTCATCACACAGCAGAAGTTCACAGGGCCTTTCCAGCCACGCATGGATCTCAAGCCGACATCGCGGTCGCCCGCACCGGGTGTGCAACAGCAACAACAGGCGGAAGCTCTGTCCAGACAACGGCAACAGCAAGCGCAGGCGGCACAGGTGCAGCAAGCTGCGAATGCCGCTTATGCAAATGCTATGCATGGCATGACGCCCAGTTATCCCACCACTCCCACCGCTGCGCAACAACAACATCAACAGCAGCAGCAGCAGCAGCAGCAGGCTGCGATGTACCAGAACATGTACAGCCCGAGTCAACAGGGCGCCCCTCCACCGTATCCTTCCAACCCCCCGGTGCAATCTGCCTACGGCCAGCAAATGCCCATGATACAACAGCCGCCTCCTGTAGCCGGCATGAATCCTTATGCGCAGCAACCCCCGCAGAACCTATATGCCCAAGCTACCACTCGGGCCGGTCGGCAACGAGCGAGCACAATGGATGGAAACGGGAATGTTAATGGCATTCCCTCTGCGCTCCAACGAGTGGTGAGCCACCTGGACCCCAACCAACCTATCAGGTTGCAACCCAGTCCAGCATACTATCCACCGCCCCAAGATGGACAATCAGCAAGTGATATCGGTAGTATCGGGTCGCGACGACGAGCGAGCCGAGCTGCCGGAAACGGCAGACAAGGAACAAGTGGTCAGGAACGCAATTTTGTGAGAATGCTAGAGGACCGGACGTTGGAGGAAGGCTGGAATGGCAAAAATGCGCAGTGGCCGGGCAGCAATGTATGAGTGACACAGTGAACGAAGGGCGCTTTATGACGAGCATGACGGAAATAATCGCATGACGGACAGCAGAATGAGAGATGAAGATGGTGGGTGGGGGAACAGGTGCTGGATGGGACAGCTATCATATCGTGCTATCGCTACCTTACCGCCGAGGCAGGACCCTGATGCCACCCGCGAAAAATCTCTCCATCACCGCGACGATAGCGAAAAGACATGATGGGAAAAAAAAACCTCCATCATATTCCATCATGGACGACGTGTGCAGAGACGCATGTTCGGATTGATGCTCTGCTCTGCTCGTGCGCCCAGGAGTGGATGTGAGGTGGTGGCTATAATGTATTCTCATGCTCCATGCTCCATGCTGGCGGCGACATACCTCAGGTATATATAGTAGAACTACCTACCTACCTACCCATCATCCATGCCTGGTGAAGGAGGAAGATAAGGAGCCCGGAAGAGGAGTAGAAGGAGTAGTTTGTGGATACGATCGAGTCAAGAGACTAAAAGACAAAAGACGTGGCGGTAAACAGGCAGACAGGGGTCTGGCACATGTGATTGATTGCCAGTCAAGTCAGTCCACCACTCCACCACTCCACCACTCCACCGATACCACCACCACCAGGAGCAGCAATTCGCATTGCTCCGGAAATCTCATTCTTGGTACTTGATACTTGAGTGAGGATGGCGAAAGAAAGGCCGAGAAAAAAAAAGCAGAAGCACAGCGGATGATTATCTCTTTTTGCCCCAAGCGAATGAAAAAGCAAGAAATGGGGGAGAGGGAGGGAAAGAGAGAGAGAGAGGGAGAGAAAGAGAGAGAGAGGGAGAGAAAGAGAGAGACAGCAAGAGGAAAGAACCACCGTCAAACTTATGATTCTGGGTGTTGTATTGGTAGTATCTTGTACATGCATGCTACAGTACGCATGCTTCTCCCTCTTGTTTCCTGCTCGTCCCGCCTTGAAAGCTAGAATTTCACATGTCATCGTGTCCACTTCAAAAAGACCCGAATTCGTACATTGTGTGCTTCTGCTCTGGTACATAATCTCAGGTGATGCCACGTCCATGAAACTGACCACTTGATCGCCGCGGCGGCAGCACCACGTGCGTCTGCATACATGCTATAAATTCAGGTCTGTCCCTGCTTGGTAGTGTAGTCGTGTGAGGAGCCACCAGTATCATGGGGATGTATGCGGACCCGCTGAGCTATCTATGCTCAGCTAGACACCATCTGGTCCATCCTTCTGTTATCGCAATCGACATGATTTCGTGTTCAAGGTGCCCGTTGCACTGGAGATCCGCTCCGAGGTGTTGCCATCGGAGTGGTTTCCACCGGAGCAGTCTTCGAGGAAGCTTCGTGCACACCCAGCACTGGCGTCGGGATGGGCTTCAACGGCAATGCAACCGCAGCCTTCGGTAAAACGACTCGTGGCTTCTGTCTCGCATTCTGTGATTCAGCGAGAGTGGTCTTCGCAAAGGCTGCCTCCACACTTGATAATGTGGCAGTCGTCGAGGTTGTAGGAAGAGCATCGAGCTTGGGCTGCTCCTCGGCTGTCTGCACAGCAGAAGCCGGTCCCGGTGCCTCTACTGGCTTCGCAGTTGTTAAGGGAAGGGCCTTTTTCGCAGCCAATTTCGCAGCCTGCGCTGCTTTGGCCGCTGCGGCATTCGTGGGTGCACTCGTCACCGGTGTGACAGTTACTGGCAAGATCTCCGTCTTGAGCTCGCGATTCTTCTTGGGCTTGGGATCCGGTGCTATATGACCTGTCAACACTGCTCGGCCCTTGTCTCACTGCCGGAGATCAGCACAACTGACCTTTTTCATTCTCTTGCACATAGAATCTCCTCAGTAGCATGATGGCCTCCTCGCGGAACAAGCCTCCGTAGCACGGGAAAGTACTATCGATCCCCGGGTCCGAGTGGACGTTCATCACTCCTCCACAGCCTCCAAAACGGTCGTTCAGACAACCAAAGTAGACAGCCCGAATACCATACTGTCGAAGAGCAGATCCGCACATGATACAGGGCTCAACCGTGACGTAGAGGTCGGTCTGATGGAGGATTGATTGCGGGTGTTTCGACATGATCTCCGCGAGGGCCACGAACTCGGCATGGCGGGTGCCCTACACGTTAAGTCAGCTCCTGAAGCAACCTCAGAGGGTGGTGACCAGCGGCACGGTGGGCCCTGCAAAGCCGGGGGAAGCGTGAATCTACTGACATTCAAACTCGCATTTGTACCGTTAATGCCCCTTCCAATGATCTTTCCCTCGTGCACGAATACGCAGCCCACAGGCGTTTCGTCCGAGGCAAGTGCAAACTCCGCCATGCCGATGGCCTCGCGCATGAAGCCTTCATGATACTCGCGGTCCGGGATGGGACCGAACACCATCTTGGCGGGGGGATCGCCTGTCGTGTGTGGATGAGGCGGCCGAAGAGGTCTGATATAGTTTTCGTCGCGCTAAGTTGCTTGCTGGCGCGCACTTCTTGTCCAAGTCGTGGTTATTGGTGCTGTTGCTGTTGTGGTTGGTGTTGTTGTTGCTGATGATGAGAAAGCTGCGATGGAAAGTCAGAGATGGTGTGATGGAGCCCGGGAACAAGCAGGAAAACATTTTCACCAAAAGTCGAAGGTGCGAGGCTCCACGGGATGCGGTGGCAGTAGCGAGCGCGACATTCACCAATTCGGCACCAAGCGGCAGTCACGAAACTGGTCATGGTACAGTACATTCACCTACCTGGTTAAGGTAGTAAGTACCTTGAGGCTCCACCAGCGCGTGAAGTTGAAAATGAAGCTAAAGTGAAATGTGTAACAGTACAACTACCTAGGTAGACTTAGTTCGTGGTGGATGTGACATGTGTGGAGCCTCCGCTGGACAGCGACAGTGACAGCAGCAGCAGCAGCCAGCCATCCATATAAACAAGGAAGTGTATGCACTTTCTCTTCATCAAGACATCGCCGTGTACGCAATTAACTAATGCTACAAACTACCTCGGCAAGTCCATGCCTCAGATGTACGTACGTGCTGCAACAGCTCACAGAATAGCAAGCATTGTGAGACTTCCGCGCCGCTCTTCAACGATAGCGCGAGTTCGGATAATGATAGCCAAAGCAAATGTCACCAGCTCCTTCGCTGTCCCGATACCTCCAAGTCCCCAAACCAATCCGTGAACCGTATCCCGTGTGCCCATGTTCCAAGTCAGTTGCTTCGCACTCTGCATCGACTGACCTCAACATCTTCCCATGAAACTCCTGTACGCCCCCAAATTTCCGTCCTGCTCCTGCGTGGAGAGGTACATACTCGCGATACTTCTGGTCGCCGGCAAATCGCCACTCGTCAAAAAGAAACAGAAACGCCGTCGTGGCTAGAACGTAGCAAAAACAAGTTTAACAAAGCAAACGAGGCGCCAAGACAGCGAGTGAATAGGCTTTTAGTTCTCTCCACTCATCCATTGACAGTGGCAGGCATTAGGGACGCTGCGCCTTTGCATCATCCTATTGGGAGTGCGGGCGCCGCGGTCATAGTCGGGATCCTGCTCGTCCAGCTGGACGATGACAGGCTTCCCATTATCGTCTGATATCCAGTTGGCGTGTCCATTATCCAAGATTTGATATTGTTGGCAGTAAGGCGTCGGCGCTCCCTCCACTCGTCGCTCCTCAAGCTTGACGAGAAAGGGAAATTGTGGCAGTTGAGTCCATTGGTCCACAGGGTTAGCAACATCGCCATCACCATCACCATCATCACGTTTCGGATGGCTCTCCGGTGGCCCTGCGTCCTTTGGGCCTTGCTTAGCTGCTTCCTTGACGGAGAAAGACCATGGTGTGAACCCCGAGGCTGGACCAGTGTACGTCGCCGTGGTCATTTTGTGCGTAAGAGTTGAAGTGATGATCGGTCCGCCGGCGGGCCGCCCTGAAGGGACAAAGGTATTCGCGACACCTGGACCAGTCGAAGTGGGAGTGGCTGTGGCCAGAGCTGGCGAAGACGGCGGTGACGTAGATGGCATGACACTGCTGTTACTGGTCTGAGTCATCGATGTTGTCGTAGTGAGTGATTCGGTGACATAAATGAAGCCTTCGAGCAAAGTCTCATTCCAAACGCAGAACCAGGGCTTTTCACCGGGGAAGGCACGCTGCTTCCGGCGTTGCCATGCCTCCGGCACTGACCACTCTGGACTGTACAACGCTCGTTTGCTTTTGTCATTGCTGCTGGTCGATATCGCCGCCTCAGGCACTACAACGACTTTGTCGTAGAACTGCTGGAAGTAGAACGCTGGGCCATTTTGTTTGTCGTCTTGGTCTTGCACGGTGAGGAATTGTGCAAAGCTAGTGTTCATGAAGGACAGCTGAGCACCGTATCCAATCCTCCAATCGTATGATGCATACTGAAGGACGGCTCCGAGTCCTTGCGAGTTCGGCGGCTGATCGACAATCATGGAAAGTGCGGAGTTTGGAGAGAGATTACAGTCCCATGCGAGCTGTTGATCCTTATTCGTCAGACAATCGCACTGTGTCTCTTCAGGCTCGCCCAACGAAAGGGCGTATGTGCCTGTTGGAGGTGCGCCTGAGGTTGGTGATGCGATGATGCTAGCATCGTACAGCGAAGTGACGACTGTGACTGGAGGATTTCTGCGCATGTCAGTCAGCATGTTTTTGAACAATTCGAATAAATCCACTCACTTTCCACGCATGTGGTTACCACCAGCGACGAATCCACCAACAACGCCCCCTAGCAAAGCCGCAACAAAGGCGATGACGCAGACAACGACTAAGATCCATTGGAATGCAACTCCACGATATCCGCCCACCGCACAGAATCTCGTTTTCCGTTTCTCTTTCCATGATTTCTTCTTCCAGCACTTCTCAGCGGTGGCGGTACTTGTGCGCTCAGCTGAGTCATTCGAGGTATTCGGTCGTATGAGAGCCTGGCCAGACATGCTGGACAGTCGAGAACCCTGCCGATGGAGTGTCGACACGTCTGTCATCGATTGTGGAGCCGGTGCCGCCGATGGCTGTATCATCGTGTGCATGAGTGGCATGCTGGGATCTGTGCCAGCCACTGGCGCCCTACTAAAGAGTGCTGTAGGTGCTGTCGGCATCAATAGCGGTGCCTTCTCTGGTGCATCTTCTGGATATCGTGTGTATGGTGGAAGTTGTTCCGTATGTCCGTCTTCGCCGATCAGGTCCTGATCTTCACCATCAGGGCCTAGCCGCCGGGTGTAATTTTGTCCCAGACCAGGAAAGCCTACAGGAACCGGATTCTGTCTTATCCCAAAATCATCTGGTTCGTCCTCATCATCGTCCATATCTTCTCCCACGCCTTGCGGATACATTGCATATGGATGTGCTGGCACATTGTTGGAGTAGGAATGTCTTGCCGAGGGCGCTACTATCGTAGATTGTGTGGCATTACTCAGCGTCCGCGCCGAGATCGCGGTCTGAGGGTATATGTTGTAAGGATGACTCGGGCCAGTGCCGAATCGTGGGCTATGCGTGGGCGCAAAGTGTGAGGAGGACGTCGAAGATATTGACCTCCGTACAATGTCATCTTGTTCGAACTCTAGGCTGTGATCTCGCGGCCCATTCGGCGACGCTGAATGTTCGTCCTCGGGACTCGCAAAGGGATTTTGGTGGGCGGTCGATTTCCTTGTCGAGTTTCTGTTGACGGATGCACTCATCGCCGGTGTTATCGTCCCTGGAGCGTAGTGCGCTGATATGCTGCGAATAGGGTGGCCGTCGACCACGTCTTGGCGCCCACCCTCCCCTTCACTTCTGTCGACATTGGGCCGGAAGCCATCGGCCACGCCATCCCACTCGGAATCATCGTCGACTTCGTGCTCGTCGCCAAACACATTGGCCCGCTCCTGTGTCGGTGTCGCGTCGCCGTCCAGCAGTGACCGTCTGTGTTCCATCATCCTGGCGTCTGTCACCGGCCGAATGGCCTGCTGCGCCTCCTCGACGCCAAAACGACTCCCTCTCCGTCTCGTCCACTCGTCCCGAGGCCGTCTTCGGTCGTCACGGCGCGGCAATGTGGTACGTGCGAGTCCTGGAGGGCGAAGAAGAGTAATATAGCGAGCGTGTTGGAGGGTGGTTGTGGTTCAATTGCGTGGTGTTGTGGTGTTGTGTGTGGTGGAAGACGACTGAGATCGCGAGTGGTGGGTGTGGAGCCTTCAGACTTGAGCACAGACCTGAATCCTTTCCCTGCCTGTCAAAACTCGTGTGATAGGTTCAATAATAATGGCTCTTTCCGAACGACTCTCTTATTAATGGATAATATCAGGTACATGTATGCTGCAAAGCCCAAGGTACCGCTGCATACTGCGACTGCAGACTGCATCAGGTATTATTGCTCTTCCACGCAGATTCCGTCTTGTATTCCCGAGACACCTCT
The DNA here is from genome assembly GCF_000320565.1 of Sphaerulina musiva SO2202. Lineage (NCBI taxonomy): Eukaryota > Fungi > Ascomycota > Dothideomycetes > Mycosphaerellales > Mycosphaerellaceae > Sphaerulina > Sphaerulina musiva. Next base: position 217,817 of record NW_016017389.1, on the reverse strand, counting down.
TGCACGGCGCAGTGGCGGCAACAAGCGAAGCCTGAAGCGAAGAAGTCCTTTTTCTCCTGCAACAAGAGACGCTCCACAACATGGAGGTACTTCTCCGACATCATCCCTCCCTAGCGTGTCTACACCCACTGTGCACCCGTTCACTCGCTTGGCACACACTCTCTCCCTCGAGGTATGGAGGCGACGGTCTTTTCACATCGACGGGCTGGCCTGTGGTAACCGTCCCAGTCTGGCTATATAAGGCATGTCTGTGTGTTGTACATATGGTCATAGGCAGATGATCACAAATCGGATCCTGTTCAGCCCGGCCTCGGCTTATGAATATTCTAGGAGGTAGTAGAGCCCCCCTTTTCTTTCCTGTATGGACGCCAGCAAGACCCCGCGATTGATGGCATGAAGTTTACTTTACTCTTGGCTACCTTATGTACCGTAGGTATCGACACGCTCAATCATCAAACCGTGTACATCAATCAGCTCACGACTCTGGGCGACGCTGTACTTGCTTATATGCATATATGCTATGCAATCTGTGCATGGTGTGTGTGTTGGTGTGTGTCTGTGTTGAAGGCTCACCATCACTACTACTTCATCTCCATACGACAGCCATCGGGGACCACACAGCACGTTTCATCTTCATCTGGGATCTTTTCGAACAGTTCTGTAAAACACCGTCCGTAAAGCAGCGAACGTCCTTTCACAGGATACTGTCGCTGAGACAGAGGCTCAGATTATAACATCAAACACTCGTCACTTTCGTGCATTTGGTTCGTGAGAAGTGGTTTGACAGTTCTTCCGAATATCTACAGTCGGTACGGACTAGTCACAGAGTCAATGCCAAATTGGTATCTAATGCCTGTTCTAAACGCCCTCAATGCCCCACGCGCGAATGTTTCACGCCCTTCTTGTATCACATCTATTGCTTAATCTCGTACTTCCTGCGGAACATGTCATCAACCTCAGTAAGATAATAGGTACCTGGTGCAATGGTGTCGATGCTTCCTTGAGGCTTGTAGTTGCTCTTGAGGTGAGCCTTCTCGCGGAGGTTACAGAACTCCTCGTAGGTCTCTGGAGATACAACCCGACGGCCGTCAAGCTTCTTTTGCAGGTCAAGCTTCTCAGCAATCTCTTGAGTGCTGCCATTGACCTTGAGCGCGAATAGGGAAGACGCAAGACCAGATCCGTAGGAGAAGATTCCGAGGCGCTTGCCTTGCAGATCATCCGAGGAGACGTTGCTGAGCAAGGATACGAGCGAGGCATATACAGATGCGCAGTACATGTTTCCACACTGCGTGGGGACCTGGATGGCTGGCTGCACACGCGCAGCGAAGCGCTTCTTGGCCAAAGTCACAAACGTCTTCTCCACAGTCTTGTCCGATATCGATTGCTCGTATGTCAGACCCTTGATTTCTGCGGGGACTTCCTTGAAGATTTCCGCTTCTGGATTTGCCAGGTAATCATTGTACAGCAATCTTGCGTAGCTCTTCGAGACCAACTTGCAAGTCGGGGCGTGGAAGGCCATGTAGTCGAAACGATCCAAAGGTGTTTCCAGCTCTTTCACGCCATTTGCATGACCGTTTGCCTTGCTCTTCAACTGCTTCTCGCGAGCGTTGTACGCCTTGTAGCAAGCGTCAACTGCTTCAGTGTAGCACTTGATGGAATAGTGGCCATCCACGATGGGGTACTCGCTGGTCAAATCGGCCTTGTAAAAGTCGTATGCGTGCTTGACGTAGCTCCCACGCTGGCCTGGCTCGAATGCGATTGGGGCGTCTGGTCCGATGAGCATGGCAATACAGCCAGCGCCGCCAGTGGGTCTGGCGTTGCCCTTCTTGTACAGCGCGATATCTCCAGCAACGACAATCGCGTCACGTCCGTCCCATGCAGAAGATTCCACCCAGGCGACGGTGTTGAAGAGGGCATTTGTGCCTCCGTAGCAGGCGTTGACCGTATCTACACCCTCAATGTTGGTATTGCCAGAGGGCTCAAAGAGCTGCATCAGCACCGTCTTGCACGACTTGGACTTGTCCAAAAGCGTCTCCGTGCCAACTTCGAGTCGGCCAATCGAGTTGGGGTCTATGTTGTACTTTTTCATGAGCGAGGAAACTGCGGTCAAGGCGAACGAGTAGATGTCTTCTCGGTCGTCGCAGAAGCTCATCTTGGTCTGTCCGAGACCAATGGTATATTTTCCGGCGCTAACGCCATCGAACTTCTCAAGCTCTGCTTGATCGACACACTGCATGTAGCACTGTCAGCGTGTTGTCTGCCGGACAGACGGAATCTTGGATGCGACAGGTGCTAGCCTCAGAGTGCTCAGAGCGAGGAGAGGATTCCAATGGCTCTGCCTGCATCGCCCTGTATCGATGTGTGCCCACGACGTACCTGACTAGGGAAGTAGAGCTCAATGGCCTTGATGCCAACGTTCTGAGGTCGGTCCGCCATGTTGAATCCGCTGTATGGAAGGTGTGGTGTGGTCGCGTGCGGAAGCGTGCGAGGAGACTCGAATAATGCGGTGTGGAGAGAATTCAATCGTGGAGGGTCGGTCTGCTAGTTTTTGGTACTCGGGGCGGTCGGAGGGTACAACAAAGGATTTTTCTTGTAGCTCAACTTGTTACGATTGTTCACGTTGGACACGGAGCGAGAGGAGGGGGAAAACAGTGAGGTGTGTATGAATGAGAGAAATTCAGGGCATGATATCTACAGTCAGGTAGTTTTAATTGCGATTGCGCGTGTACAAGTACCTGGATCGTGCACGCACGATGCAGGGTGACCAGGGTCCAAATCGAACCATCCTCAACGTACGATTTTGCTTGGAAGAGGGCGCACGCATGAACAGTTTAGTTTTAGTGTCTCCTAGGCGACGGTACCTCCTAATCCCACCATGCTTAGTCACAGGGACTTGTTTATAACGTCCATACAGATGATATATCATATAGTACATGCAGCCCGTCTAGGGAGGAGGATACCTGGTGTAGTCCCCCATGCCACTCGCATGACTCGTACCAGACTGTTCGTACTTCTCCTGGATAGGTTGATATCAGATGACATCCTTATCCTTTCCACAAGGACGATAACGACCCTTGCCCAAGACAACAAGCACCGCTTAGCCAGACGTTGTTTGTTGCTGTATACAAGGTCCGAACTGTTTCCACACCCACAAGAAGCTGGCTTAGCGTGTCGTTTGCCTTTGCGATGCGATTTATCACGCGGTACGATCAGATCCGTAGAGCACGGAATGATGACATATTTACAGAGGACAAAGTCAAACAAGACGAGATCCAGATATGTACATACATGAGAGAATTGGACGTCAAATTTGGGTCATGTAGATGGTGGAACATACATGTAGTCGCCATCATATCCCTCCTCTTACACGACTAGACAGCGTAGCAACGCAAAACGAAATAAAAAAATAAAATAAAAAGGAACCTCTCTCCTCCCCATCGAACGCACCCTGAATCATCGGCTTTGCCTCGAGTCTCCCCCCAATAGCACTCCTCCTTCTCCTCCTCCTCCCCCTCCAACTCCCTCCTCTCCCTCCTCCTCGCAAACACCCGTGTTTTCCATTAGGTAAGGTAAAAGTCTCACATGTCTCCACCTTTTCTCCCACTGCATATCTATCAAATTAATGCTAGGAGGTTACCTTACCTTATGCTGCGTGCGCAGAAGCCACCTGATGCATCATGATAGGTACCAAATGATGATGATGATGATGATGATAACCCACAAAATGATTCAACCCAAGCTGGGGAAAAAAACAAAAGGAAACTGGAAATATACCTTAATCATGTTCCAAGGGAAATAACTACATCATCATCATCATCATCATCATCAGACGAGACATTTTGGCAATATTGGGATGAGGGAGTGGTGTAAGGTAGGCAGCAATAAACGGTCACAGCAAGAATCGGCTGGACTCGACACGGAATTCAAGAAAAAGTCTCCTTGGTTCCTGTACACTAGGACTGTCGATTTGCTATACAAGCTACATGTCTCAAACTACATGCATACCTACAATAGGGTGGAAAATAGCGGCGTCGTTAATGCATCATCACATAGACCAAGTGTCGCGTTTAGTAGCCTGTCGGCTTTTCTTCAGACTTTGCAAGTGCCGCATCGACCAATTTGGGGAAGTTTGGCGTGCCAAACCCAGTCACAGCATCCCATCCAGCTTGCGCAGGGAATCCGTCCGTGTCACAACCGAAGCTAGAACCAGAAAGGACGTCGGTCAAGGCCTTATAAGCACCAGAGTACAACCACGGGTTCAGGAAACCAAGAGTAGGCTTCCCTTCAGCCAACAGGGCATCGTTGACCAGCGAGATGATCGCAGCGACTGTAGGCGAAGATGCAGAGGTACCCCCGATAGTGATAATGTCTCCGTTCCACACAATGGCGTCACGGTTTGACTGGGCGGAAATATCTGGGTAACCTCGGCCGGTCTTGTTGTAAAGTCCATCGTGAAGTCCCTTCAAGCTGTCAATGTAGGCCTGGACGGTCGCGTTCTGATACTCTGGTGCCGGAAAGTAGTTGCTGAAGCCTCCGCCGGAAGCGAAACGTTGAACGGCAACTTCGGGCTCGAAACCTTGAGTTCCGCCCACGGTTGTCACCCAAGGGCAAGACTATCAAGAATGTCAGCTTCTGGTTCCTGTGATGACGAGATTTGATTTTGACTTACAGCTGGGAAAGACGGCAAGAACATCTCAGTTTTCTTTCCATCATTACTGAAGCATGTGCCGTCGCTGCCCACACCAGAGTCGCCAGAAGAGAAGAAGAGCGAGATACCTCTCGCTCCAAGCTGGGCAAAGCTAGAACAAGCTCTCTCTGCATACGATTGCGGCACAGTCTGCTCATCATCGCCGTAACTGGTGCTGATGACCTGTGGCAAATCGTCGCGATCCAGAATAGAGTCGAGCCAGACGAGGTACGGCTCATTCGTGTCGGTAGGAGTGTTGATATCTGGAATGAATGGAGGGCTGCCGCCAGTCTGCCACACTTCGAGAGGTGTTGGATATGCTATTGAGATCATGTTCTCTGAGTCGAGAACAGCCTCCTCGTTCTTGCCTGCTCTCACTTGAGCATCAGTATATGGACCTTGGTCGTTGTTACCGTCAGCAACAGTGGTGATGTTGAACGAGTCCGCTGCCTGTTTACGTGTTAATCATGAACTCGTGGTCCCAGCGCAGAAACTGAAAAGAAAAAAAGAGCATACCGAAACAGCTTCGGGTCTGAAGTTCTGGAGGGCCTTCTTAATGTCTTGGCGGTAGCTCGTCTCGTTGAGGTAATTGGTGTGGCCCATTTTGTTCTTGCCCGGCACCTGAGGCTTGTAGTCGTAGGTTCCGTAGAGCGTCCGCTTGCAGTCCGGAGTAGTGAAAGAAATGTTACAGATTTCGCTGATAGGGCCTGCTCCGGAGCCTCTATAGGCTGGCGGCGGAGCGAAAGCCTTCTTTCCTTCATTCTGCCACCAAGAGTCGGAATACTGGATGGTGTCCCGTTGCAGGGACGTAGCTCCGTGGGAGGTTGCCTTTGTGCGGAAGAACGAGTTGGTTGGCTGCACCACGTCGATGTGCTCGTGTAGGTGTCGAGGAAGGGACCACTCCGGGGCTCTCGCTAACGTCGACCCATCCTCGTGCTCAAAGACCGAGTACGAAGTCTGCAGGAGCTCTTCTGCCTTCTCGATGGGAACCAGGACGTGGATGGTGTCCTTTGCAGCGTTGTGCACGCCTTGAATGCCATGCTCCTCCAACCAGCTCTTGACCAAATCCTGGGTCTCCTGTGAGGGACGGACAATGTCCGCAATCTCGGCTGCCGTGAGATGTTGTCCGTAACGAGCGTGCGATGGGTCCGACACTTGGAGCAGATGCTCCTCGATAGCACCCTGATTCTGCTGCTTCAAGCCGATGGTGAGGTGCACTCGGTCAGACTTGCCTGCCTCGCCCACTCTGGTCCAGCCTCTTGGCACGGGATGGTATTCCTTGACAGCGTACGACGAGCGCGGGCTCTTTGGCAGAGCATATGCAGCGGAGATGGTGCCAAAGGCACACACAATGCTGGTGAAGAGCATGTTGGGGGGCAGGAACTAGGGAGTGCCCTACTACTGCTGCTCGAACCTGAAAATGATGAATGGCTCTGGGTGCACACTCCAAAAGGAGAGCGGCTGCCACATTTTGTATCCATGGTACCTGCTTCGTTGCATTGCAAATGCGCACGCTAGCGCAGGACGGTGGATATGGGTAGTGCCTTGCAGCTCTCAGCTACGTGACTTCTTGTTCCGCCGTTGGTAACGATTCGTAGCGGGTCCAAGTAAGGCACTGGAGTGCGAATCTCAATGAAGCAGGAGGAGGGTGCGCTGCTGCCGACCGTATCAGATCGCTCGCGGAGAACGGCGACTGGTCCATAGGAGGTAGTGCGCCTCCCTTCTCGCCGTCCATGGATTTCTGTGATGTCTGTGACTTCGCTTGTCGCTGTTGCCGGCGGGGCAGCACATGATCACCATCATCGTCCTCCTCCATCCTCCATCAGCCTGCCACTCGAAATCCAGATGCGGCAGGTGATAGGCACGTCGGCGGACTGTTTGCACAACAACTGGTTGATGGGGTGAAGTGGAGCGCAGCAGGTCGGAGCTTGATACTGTGCCTGGCTAGGCTTGTGCGAGCTTATCTTCCTGCAGTGTGTTCTAGTTTGGATACTAGTGGCTTGACGGGATGCTTAGCAAGACGGTGTGCTTACTAAGGTAATCGTGAACTGCAGTACCTCCACAAGGTACTGTACTACCGGTACCTACCTAGGTAGGTACATATCTGTACCTTCACTGCATCCACCTCCAAGTCGATTCTTGGGCGCCTTTTGAGGGCAGTGAGAGCAGAGGGCGAGAGTGTTTCTGCATCCCGTTGTCTATCCATATCTGGTCGAAGCCTGATAACCATGTGGCAGTAGTCAATGCAATGGATTTAGTCAAATGGTCAATGGAAGAATACCTGAGGTGATGAGAAGTTGATAACTTCTGTGTGGACCTCTTTCCTTATTGAGCTTTAGGTCAAAGCCTATTTTACAGATGGCGGCTTGGCAAACTCACCATGACGCCATTTACCATCGCCTCCCGCAATTCCACCTCGCTAGGTACGGAGGTACATGTAGGTTCAGGTTGGAGTCCATTTCAGCATACATCTTGTACAAAGTAGGAAGGTAAGCTATATCATCACATGCCCACCATCTGCCGGTCCCGACTACCACGAATGAGCCGCTCCGTAGGCATGTTCTCCCCTTTCCCACCTCTTTGCAGATGAAACATAATTCATCTATTCCTCCCCCAACGAGACTGAATCTACCTCCTAACGTGAAGTGCGTAGTACCAGACCGCTGCCCGCCAATGCCAACAAGCCACACTGGTACCTTAGTTCTAGAACCACCGCGGCAAGAGTCGTGACGCGGCGCATCTAAACTTGACATGGGTCGCCGCCAACAAAGGCCTCACAATCCGCCTTGTTGGGTCCAGCACACACTCCGGCACAGCAGCATTCTTGTTTATCGGGCCCATACTGTCTTGCTGCAGTGATTTTTGATCCGGGGTAATCTTTTGCCCACATGTCGACACAGAACGTCAGACATCCATCGTCCGAGGTTACAGAGCAGTCGCACAATTTGGGAGGCGATGCTGTAATATTGTTTGCTAGGCAGTGAGGATCGAAAACGCCTGTAAAAGGGTTCGTAGCGTCCGCGCAAGGTTTTTGGCAGTCGTCGTCGGTCTTGCACTGTCAGGTTTTGTTAGTCGGGTCGCTCGTATCTTATTGACTTGGGCACTTACTTCTGCATTGATGAACTCCGAAGTTACAAGTCTAGAGCCGAAGGCCGCGGCTAGCAAGACGTACTGCGAGAGAAGCATGATGTCTGGATACAGTCTTGGGGGATGTCGATGGAGTAAAGCTAACCTTCTGGTATGATTTTGGGGGAGATTCTCGAAGAAGGGGAATCCGCACGTCTCTTATGAAGATTGCTTGATTGTGTCTAAATCTACCAACGCCAATTTTCTGGGTAAGAGGTCAGACAAGGAACAGACGTTGGTGTTGTTCATCAATTTCTTTTGGCTTTCGCCGAGCAGTTCCCCAGCCAAATCCGTAGGACAATTCCCCATGTTGATCCCCTCATTCCCCTGTATGCCATCTTCCCGGGTCCGCCACCCCTCAGGATCAGGTGATTATGATCAATTGCAGACAATGCAAATTGCAGAGCATGATTACATGTATTTGCTTTCCCAAGGACTCAAGGACCCAAGACATGAAAATCTACGGAGCATGCTGGAACCACATGTACCAACAGGATGCAAGTGTATAAAGCCTATAAGGTATTGAATGTATCGCACCGGGTCACCGACGAGAGTTATTTGTCCGACACCAACCTGGAACCTTGGTGAAGTATCGTGGAAACATAAGGCTACCACAGCGGCACAGCCTACCAGCACATGTACCCACGGCCAAATTTCTGGCATCCAGCCCTGTAAATCATGCCATGCGTGCTCTATAAATAAGCATAGGTAATGTATAATTTATGACCAGCTAGGAGGTGCCCAAGCCTAGGCTGACATGAAAACCAACCGCACTTTCCCAAGGGCCCTGGATGAGGTAAGAGAGAACATCCGTCCGTCCGACCTGCTAGACATAGGCTACCTATATTGGAACTCTCGGGCGCAGGGCCAACGCGTCTACAAGACTACAAGACTACAAGTACTTGCCAGATCACGGACCTCAAGTTTGCGTTTCACAGAAGCGCCTAGAACATCAGCATTCGCGAATCGCAGGCCCCTCACCCCGGCGGAGAAAGGAGACATGAGTGCCAGCCGCCAGGTAGAGGTGTCGATACTCTGGCCGGGTAACTCTACGCGGACGACGGTTTCGACGATGTATTGTAGGGTCAGGACTTCTTCCTAGGGCCTGACTCAGGGGCTGTTCAATAGCCTCTAACCGCAGGTGCCGCAGTTACTGCGACATGCTTTTCAATGTGGTTTTCGATAGTAGAAATGCGGCAGTCAATGCGACAGTCAATGCGATTTTCGAAACGCGACCGGCAATGTACCTCTGTAGCCGTATTAATAGTCGCAGTGCGAAATGTTCGACGGATTACCTTATTAGGTAAACCGAGACGCCAAGACGCAATGCGACGACTGCGATTGAGTTGAGTACAGTTCGACTGGACTTTAGACAACTCTATAGACTGTAGCAACTGCGGTTGGTGTTCAATAGCTTCATTAACTGCCGCATTCCGGCGTTAGTACGTTCAATAGACCAGAATCACTGCGAAAGCAACTGCGGTTGGAGGCTATTGAACAGCCCCTGAGACGTTAGTCTGATATGCCTTGGCTGTGCCTACTGCCTATATGCAGATCTTGCATGCCACGTGGTAGGGAAAAGCGTGTTCCAGTCTGTCTGCGGGTTTCTTGTCCCAGTGAAAACATAAGGTAGTCTTCCTCTCGCTTGTTCAGAATCGCAGTCACGAGTATGAGGCCTGCAGATCGACCAGGACTGCGAGCCATAGTGCTGTGTCCGACGCGCTGGCCCAAATTGATGGCAGTCGACTTGCCAGTAGAACGCCAGCTTTAACAGTACATGTACACAACGCGGGGGCCAGAGAAGCATCGACGCCTCCGGGGCTCCGCATGGAGTGATCAGTGTGAGAGATGGAGTTCGCGTGCGTTCCGCTGCGCGCCGTCGAACGGGCGAACAGGACCGGAAGGCCCGAGAAACCGGTGGGTTCGACCGAGCAGACCTCGAGACTTGATGCCAAAAATATTTCGCCCAAGACGCTGTTCGTGGCTTTGATTGGCGAGGAGCTATCTTCGTACTCTGTAGAGTCTGAGGAGTCGTCAAATTAAGATGGAGGTTGACGCCGTGCGCGAAGAATTACTAGTAGAAAACCTTATACACCGGTTATACTTAGCACGGCCGTTAAAAATACATTGCGAGCGACATAGATAATAAGGTACTATGTAGTAACTATCAGAAGATGGAGGTAAGATACGTGCGCCCCTTGGGAGCCCTCCGATACGTGTAACTTTAAAATTCCTGCGCCCGCTGCCTCTTACGTTAAGTTACCGCCTTCAACCTGGCAATGTTCCGTTCTCACTCCTGCGCGTCTACGTGCTCTTCAACCTTCAGCACCATTCCAGGCGAGGCGTAGTCCATTCTGCGCCAAACCAACTTGATGTTAGAGACGTGAAAGTCATTATTCTCCTATATGAACAAGGTGGCTCCGTCGACGGCGTGATATCCAGGCGGATTGGTAAAATCTGTCCTCCTAGCGGTAGTATTACCGGATCATTGGGAAACGTAGTTCCCTAGGACTAGGAGTAGCAGACTTTCTATGTTCTGCATCTTCTTATACAAGACCGGTCTTCTCTCTGCAGAACATTACAACGATCCTCATCAAGCAGTGCTTGGTCCTTGTGGAGATCCGTTCAAGTTGCAGTCAGCGACAGCTGGATCCATAGCGCATGGTTCGACGAAGAGGATCTTTAACCTCAGCAGGAAAGACAACCTTTCACGATCTCTTCTCCTTCTGCTAGGCGTATGTTGGAAGGACCGCAAGGGCTCGCGATGCCGTCTGATGAGTGTAAAGTACCTACAGACAAAAGGAGTCGCCTTGTCATTTTGTCAGATTTGTCATCTCGTCAAGCATCTCCTGGCGTGTCGATCGGATGATCCGGCTGTGCCCTGACAGACAGAAAGCAGGCATTTCGCATTTATTACTCATCTCCTGCAACGGGCGATTCTTCTCTGCAGTAAGCCATTCATTGGCATTGATCAGGAGCCAACAGCGACCTTGAAGCACCGCTTTCGAGGGACGAGCCTGAAAGTCGGGTGGCAAGGGAAGGATCGAATGGAGCCGCCGCTCCGGCGCTAATAGAACTACACCTATAAGGTATTCTGGATGGTCTTGTTTACCTACTCACGTGCCGTCCGCATACATATCACCCGCCTTCGCCGCGCGCCCATGTTAGTCAGAATAGCTGACTAAAGTGCGAACTCCAAGTCCAACGACTCTCGAAGGTGAGTGCCGTGCTACACCTGTGAGCAGTTACAGCGCTTCTGCAGACGCCGCCATGACGCGCATCGCCGGACTGGAGGACGCATGGCGCGATGGATTGCTGACCGCGAATAGACTCAGGCACGACTATCGCGGCCGCCAGCGACGATACCATACACTCGTGGAAAGAGAAGGGCTGTGAGGAAACCAGGCACGCACGCCGTCTGTCATAAGAGCTTAGAGCAGGGCGCGGACGAAAGAGCGTCCCTCAGTATACCGCGCAAGCAGCGCAAGGAAGCAAGCCATTATGCAGCGGTCTCAGGTAAGCGTGTTGTTTTGGGCCTAGCATAGCTCTGCGTAAAGTGCTCGGAATGCTGACTGAGGGCTCTCTGACAGGAGATGAATACGGACATGAGTACGTCGTCTTGATCCTAGCCTCGTCCCCTCACACATACACCATGCTGACTACTGCTTAGGCCTGCGAGAGCAGCTTCTCGCCGAGGCTGGCAATAGCAGTGCTCCTTCACCATATCCAGCAGCTCCTGCGCCCGCGCAGGGCCCGAGCAATCCATATCCGCAGTCCGACCACAGTCCCAGTCCTCACGAGCATCAGATCGACCCCAACGTCTCCAGTGGGCAGCTACAGTACTCTATGAGCGGAGATGCGCAGATGGAAAGCGCGGACGGGAAACGCAAGCGCGAGTTGTCAACAAGCAAGAGAGCGGCGCAGAACAGAGCAGCACAGGTACGAATTATCATTTGGCGCACTCGTGTCGCGCACACCATCCGGCAGGCGTGCCCGTGATCAAGGTGCAGATGCAGATGGCGAGCTGCGGTTTGCAAGGCCAATTGGTCCTCTATGGTCACAATCTTGACCTGAGACGCACGCCTGTCGAACATGCTTGTCACATTCAACATATGCTAATGGATCTCCTAGCGGGCCTTCCGACAACGTAAGGAGGGTTATATTAAAAAACTCGAAGAGCAAGTCAAGGATTTCCAGGCCATGGAGCACAACTACAAGGCCCTGCAGAACGAGAACTACTCCTTGCGCGAATACATCCTCAGTCTGCAGTCCAAGCTCCTTGAGAATCAAGCTGAATTTCCTCCTGCGCCAACACATGCAAACGTATCGAGCGCGCCTTCACAGCAATATCGAGGAGAATCATCGTACGAACAGCAGCCACGAGAGGAACAGCAAGCTCCGCCCCCTGCACCTGTAGTCGCGCACGAGGACCAGGACTATCAGCGACACGATGGGATCAGTCAGCTGCACCAGGCGGCCATTGCACAGGAAGCGCGAGCTTCTCCGTATGGACTGGCAAGCGAGTATCCCAGTAGACAGCCGGATGCTAAGAATTGATGAGATGTTGCGCGCGCGATAATGCTGTTGAATTCGGATGCCAGGTGGCGGGGTTTGGGCGCATTATAGGAAGAAGACTGCTAGAGACAGCACAGCTATTGCCATGCGCTCAACATCAACCTACCGAAGCTTGTTAGTTCTCAATTCATGTTAAAAGAGGTCACGAAGACCTTGCGAAGGACAACGACATACTTCACAGCTGAACCTTGGTCTCCTTCTAGACTTGACAGCGGAAAATGTCTACTTGTGATGAGGTGTTGCTAATAGTGTTATATAGCAAGCCGATCGCAGCTGTGCCCTCACTTTGCCGCCTGAAACCGAGCTGTCCAGTGCGTCGATTATGATATCCCAAGTCTGGAGCGCTACAGTGATACCGGCACCTCGCTTGGTATTCTGGGCATCGAAGCGTAAATTCCTCCAGCCCAATAGGTGTGACATGTGCGCGTTTCTGGAAGCTGCCGATCTCGATGTGGCCGCGGGTACCTGTATCTACCCATACAGCAATCTCCAAACTACCCGCCGCAGAGCATGGTAACATGTGGAAGCGTAGAATTTACGTTTGTCCGTTCAACGCATTCTGGGACTCTCACAAAAGCCGACGTCATTGCGCTAAGCTCTAGCGTGATTCCGAAGCTGTAAGTGAAATTGACCCTTTGGACCGGAACTCGGCCCGCATTGTTTGCTCGGGCACGATCACATTCAACAGCTATATACTATAGACCAAAATTAGATAGGCGAGAAAACATGTGAATAAGGCTTATAAAACTGTTGTATGCCTGGGGGCCTGTGCCGTAACGGGAAGCCTGATTCGAGAGATAGGTGAATTAAGTTGTGAGCGTACCACAGCTTTACTTCCGAATCATCAACACCACAACATCGCCAGTGTCCAGGAGTCCCCTCTGCTTTTGCCAATATCACCTTTGCCAACACGAACCATTCAGAATCGTTTGCTAACGTACTTTCCCCAGATCATCACGGCGCCCCATGGCCTTGGGATTGAGCCTGTGGGCGGGCGCCCAAAGCGCATACTCTGGCGTGAAAGCGGCTTACTTAAACGCTAAGAACGGACCAGAGTTCAACCTCGAGTCGTACAATGAGGCGCGTAAAGACCCTTGCTACCTTGAACCAGATTGCTTCGAGGAAGATTGGACTGCTATCGAAAAGCCGAAGAAGAAAGGTCGAATTAAGGTCAGACTCAGCTTACTACTCTCCTCACTACTTCACACTCACTGATATCTTCTCTTACAGTCCTCATTGCGATTATCACTAGCAGAAGGCGGTGGAGAAGCAGAAGACGACGCTGACGCTAACGATGACGAAGAGGAGGAGGAGGAGGAGGAGGAGGAGGATACCACCTTGAAATTCGAGCCATACATGATCCAAAACACGCGTAACTTCGAGCAGCTTCGTTTAAAAGCCACACGCACCGCCGTCCGCACCGCGAGCGAAGCCGCAGATGTCTCACTCATCTACGTGAAATGGGCTCTAAAATTCGCCGCGCTCGAAGCCGCACACGACATTGGCTTCCTAGCGAATTGCCAAACCGCTACAGACGCGGTGAATGCTGTCAAAGCACGCTTTCCCGTTCTCGAAGATATCCAACGAGCATATCATCTCGGCGCAAACAATTCTTCTTCCTCTTCGCAGCAGTGGTCGCCAGAGGAGAGGTTATCGGCAATGAGAGCGTTTCACTCGGAAGCTGGACTCAGACTTTCGAATGATGGGAGAGTGGCAGGTCAGTGGGATGATGGCTCCATTGTTTCTGCCATGACTGCGCAGCCACTCTACGATCCCGAGACTGGTGCGGAGGTTGAGTTGGTTTTCGAGCGTGTGATTCCCAGGGGTGATGCTACGGCGTTCAAGATACAGCATCAGGCACCGAAGCAGACGAAGGGACTCGTTGACTCTGAAAACCAGCAATTGATGGCATTTTCCGACGATGATGACAATGGTCCATTCCTGCCAGAGGGGGCATCACAACATCGCCACGGCTACATCAATCCCAGATCCCATCAAGTCACAGAAAAATTCAAAATCGACGACGACGACGACGACGACGACGCCAATGTTGTAACTGACGAGATGACATTCCCTCAAAAAGCACCACCCCATCATCATCATAACCTCTCAACTCCCTCCTCTCCATTCCATCCAAGCCGCACCAACAGCAACCCGAACAGTACTCATCTCCCTGCCACCTTCAACTTCCTCTCGCCCTATCGCCAAGACCATGATGATGAAGAAGAAGAAGAAGAAGAAGAAGAAGAAGAAGACGATTCCTTCCATTCCCAGTCTCAGACTCCATACGAGTACCATCATCATCATCATCATCATAATCCATGATCCACGATCAGAAGTACGAAATTCTTTTCCTCTGAGAAGTTTCAGAAAATTCAAGCGACAAATGCTGCACACTCTTCAAGGGAGGACGTTGTGGCCAGGGCGAGATTGAAGGGGGGTAAAGGGGGAGGGAAAATCATAAAAATCGACAAATTGACCCGGGGGAGCGGAGTTGAGATGGGAAGAGCGCTTGCTTGCTTATTTGCCTTACCTCTGAGAGAGATGAACGGACAGATAGATGGACAGACAGAGACAGACAGACAGACAGAGACAGGCTGCGAGCATGCGCTTACAATAATGAGAAAGGATACGGGATTCGAAAAGAAAAAGTGGCAGTCGAATCGTCTAGTTATCATCACAACTACGACTGTTGCCTTGCAATGTTGACTCCCTTTCCCCTCATAATCTACTTATACTCCTCTCTGAGAACCCATTTCGCTCTCATCCTTCCACCCTTCTCCATGACAGCAATCTTCTTCAACATTTCGGAAAACTCGGCCGTCCTTTTCGGACTGTTATTACAATACCGATTGAAATGGTCCACCAACATTTGCGAGTAGACTGCTCCACCATGCGATGAAATGTAGTCCCGAATGAGTGTCATGAAATCGAGACCTTGAGGTAGATTCCGATCGTCATTCGCAGCACGCCGCCCACCTCGCGTAGCAGTACCTATATTACCATCGCGTGAGGATGTCGTCGCCATAGTGGTGTTGGAAGCGTTGGCCTGTCGATGTTGGAGATTGGCGAGGACGGAGGACGAAGAAGGTCCGCCGCGACCTCGAGATGACATGCCACCTCGCATGCTACCGCCGCCGCGTCTGGGAGGAGGTGAGTCAGGTCGACCAGCAGTGCCTACTTGTCCAGTCCACGTTGGTATGCCGGCAGGAAGACTTCTCGCAATTTCAGCAGCGCGTTTGAGTTCTCGTGCGGCTTCGTCTGCGATCTTCTTGGCTTCTTTTCTGATCATTTCAGGATCAGCACGGGGAGCTCTGCGGCCGCTGACAATAGCTTCGTGGTCTTGCGCGCCTTGAACTCCGGCGCGGGCGAAGATGCCGGAGAGAACACGATCAGAGGAAGATTGGTCCGCTCCTTCGGACTTGTTGTTCTTGTTGTGTTCGTCCTTGTCGCCTCGGAAATCCTCCTGTCGAGAGACACCTGCAAAATCGTTGATGGCGACGCGCTCCGTCTCCTTCTGCTTCTCGTCTTCATCTGGCGGAGTGGGCAGGCTGTTACCGCGCTTCAGCTTGACTTCTGTGCCTTTGAAGATGGTGCCGGTCTCTGTTTGGCCATCTACGGATTCGCCAAGGGTGAAGAGATCGTGCAAATCCTTGAGCTGGAAGTTTTGACGCTGCTTGGGATCACGCAAAATCTTGTTGGTAAGGAAGAGTTTAAAAAGCTGGCGATGGTAGATCTTCTCCTCAATCGTGCCTGCAGTCATGAGACGATAAATTTCGACTTCTCGCTTTTGGCCAAGTCTCCAGGCCCTTTCACGAGCTTGTACGTCTGTAGATGGATTCCAGTCGGGATCATAGATGATGATGCGATTCGCACCCGTCAGATTCACACCGAGCCCGCCGACCTTGGTCGTGAGGAGAAAGACGTGCAGATCAGGATCGTGATTGAACTCATTCACCAAGTCCTGCCGATGCTTAATATCAGTAGTGCCATCCATGCGTCGATAGTTTATGCCAGACATGCTTCCAATGAAGCGTTCGAGGATGTCCAGCATGATGCGGTGTTGCGCGAAGAGCAGTGTTTTGTGCCCCTTGTCCTTCCATATCTTCAGCAGTTCTTTCACCACTTGCATCTTGCCCGACTTGGTCCCGATCCCATATTCGTACCCTGCTTTTTTCGATAAAGTCTTGTGCTCGACAAGATCGGGGTGGTTGCAGATCTTGCGCAAGATGTCGATGCCATACAGCGCCTGGCGCTTCCCATTCATGATCGACTTCATGTCTTCTGAGTCCAAGAACCACTGGTATGCATCGCGCTGTAACTTTGTCAATTTGCAGAACAGAACGCGCTCAATCTTCTTCGGCAGATCGGTGGCAACATCCGCTTTGAATCTCTGCAGAAGATACGGCGATATTGCGTCTTTCAACGTCTCCGCACATTTCATGGCTGTCTCCACCTGTAAATTTGAAGCATTGGCATATCCTCCTTGCTTGATTGGTATAGCAAACTGGTTCTTGAAGTTGACCAGTGTTCCCAGACGCATGGGAAATACGAAGTCGAATAGCGTCCAGAGCTCTTCAAGGTTATTCTGCATCGGCGTGCCCGAAAGAATGACTCGATTATGTGTCATAATCTCTTTGCAGAAGATGGTGATTTCTGCGTTCGGGTTGCGGATCTTGTGACCTTCGTCAAGGACACAGTACTCCCAATTCACCGGCAGTAACTGATCCGCGTAGTTCACGAGTCCGGCATATGTTGTCACAAGCACATGCCCATCTTGGACCACTCGATCAATTACATTCCTGACCGATGGGTTCGGCCGGCCTCTCGACTTCTTGCGCCGATCGTCGTCCAGGTCGTCCTCGAAGCGTGCTTCTCGCTTGACATCAAGCATGCCGCTCCCCGAAGAATGCAGGATGGTGACACGGAGCGGGGGCCACCAACGGTGAAACTCATCCACCCATTGCTTGAGCAAGGTCGCCGGGCAGAGCACGATGATGGGTTTCGTGATCTTGCCCGAGTAATGCAGCCCGGCTAGGAAGGAGATAACTTGGCAAGTCTTCCCTAGTCCCATTTCATCTCCCACAATGCCACCAACCTGTTGCGAGTACAGCTCCCACAACCATTGTACTCCGGTTTTTTGGTAGTCGAAGAGCGAGGGGTACACGTCGCCGGGCACGCGAAAGCCGCCGTCAAACTCAGCATCAGGCCGAGTCGGATGAGGCATCTCCCACTCAGGTCGGGTCTCTTCGATCTCGTCCAGTGGCGATGTCACCTCGCCCTCCGCCTTCACAACATCGGCATCGACGGTGGTATCATTCTCTTCCGAGCCATCGCCAGTCGGTTTCTTGTGCCGTCGTCTCGCAGCACTCCTTCGCTGAGTCCAGCTCTGCAACCGTGCTTGATACACTTCCTCATTACCGTCGTCCACTCCTGCAAAGTCTTCTTGCCCATCCACGACGCGGACCGCCTTCCGCTTGCCCTTTCCTTTCCGCTTGACTCCGGGAGTGTCAAGAGGAAAGTCGCCCTCGGCTGCCTCATCCTGCGGCTCTTCTTCATCTGCCGATTGGCCTACTGCTGCCAGTCCGTCCTCGTTCACGTCTGGCACGAACGCGTCAGAGTCATCTGCTGTCGACGCCACATCTGGAGATGGGCCTCGCATCTGCCTCCTTGATTGTAACCGTCTCCTCTTCGCAGGCCGCTCCCTTGCATCTTCCTCATCCTGTAGTCTACGAGCCAATGCAGCATCGTCTTCAGTGTCCTCGGCTGTGCTCGCCGCTGCACTATTGTCATCCTGCTCGAATCCAGGAGCTAGCAGATTTCGATGAGACTTGGGCCCAGACTGTGATTGTTCCAGAATCTCGGCTTCCGCCTCCTCCTCTTCTTCCTCAATCTGACCCTCCTCTTCGGCATTCAGCAGAACTTCACCCAGGCTGGACGAGGTTCGCAGCAGTCTTTGGCCCAGCTTAGAGAAGGGCGTGATCTTTCCAGTTCGGATGAGGAATTCGCGTTGACTCTCACCGGGCATGCGCTTGTTATTGGTATCCTCGAGCAAGGTCTCCCCATCCTGTTCCTCATTCAGCTGTTCGCGTATACGATTCTGGATCTGTGCAAGGTCATTATCCAGGTTGGCGATTAGTGCTTTATAGTGCTCAATCTCTGCTCTATACTTGTTTTTCGTAGCAGAACCTGCTGGTTTAGCAAGATTCTTTTCAGCTAATTTTAACGCTACTTGCATGCGAGTCTTCTCCTTCTGGGTCTTGTCTAGCCGTTTCTGCTCCCTCTCCAATGTCTGCTCGGCGAGAGCCTGGTCGGCTTGTTGGCCAATATCCCTTTCCAGGTCTGCTTGATCGCGCACACCGGCGCCGAGCGCAGCTAGACGAGCAGCCTCGTCATCCTCGAGGTCTGGTTCTCCCTTGTTCGTATCATTACCGGCATCGATGTCCTCGGGCTGGGAGACGATGTCGGTCGCTTGCATCTCACTCGTGTCGCCATCCGATAGCGGGTCGATGACGGTGCGCGGTTGACTGGGAGAAGACATAGTCTTGATGGGATTGGATATAAGCAGGTGGTGCAGTTCATGCGACGGAGAGTAGGAAAGCAAAGAGATTGTCAGAAGCGGTACTCATGGTGGCAGGCGTAGTATGTAGGATCCAATGGCGATGTGCCGCCGGTCTTTCTGAAGTGAAAGCAGTTTGGGAGGGTACATGTAGGTCGGTAGGTCGTGATGCAGATAGCAGCAAGGATGTCGAGTGAAGTGAAAGTGCTTCTCTGAACAAAGAGACGCGAGGCATGCGCGACTGATGTCATCGTCAGCGGCGCGCACATCCTAGAACAGGGCAGGTACAGGTACTCAGGTATAGCACTCGTGTTTGGTAGATGTAGGCATCAACTCGTGCTCAACAACTCGCCTCCAGTCTGATTCTCGCCACTTCGACCATCTGCGTGTTGAAGAGCACAGTTGTCTTGCAGCAGCCCAGAGAGAGCAGCCATGGCCAGCCTTCCCGCTCGACAGCCCTCATCGCGGAGAGCGTCTTCGCAGCGCTCGGAAGAGCCACTAGAACCCTCCCAAGCACCCGAGTCGCCTCTCCACTCCCACCCCCACTCCAACTCCCCATCGCCCTCCCATCGCTCGCCCTCACAACAGTCGCGCGAATCTCGCTCCCCGGCCCGCTCGCGATCGGAGGATTCGGACACCATCTTCGTACACAGCGCAGAGCACACGGCCGACGCGGAAGGCCAGGCCGAGGAACCGCGGGACATGGCCTCGCCTCAGTCCAGGAACGAAGAGGATCGCAAAAAATGCTGGATATGCATTTCAGATGAGACCGAAGACACGCCAGACACTGCGCCATGGCGAGATCCATGTCCATGCGCCTTGGTTGCGCACGAAGACTGCCTCCTCGACTGGATAGCAGACGTGGAAGCGCCCAGGAATAGGGCAGGTAGAGGCATAGGCCCGCCCAAGATCGAATGCCCTCAGTGCAAGGCGGACATACGGCTATCCCGGCCAAGAGACTACCTTGTTGATGCAGTCAACACCTTGCAAAGACTAGGCGATACTGCTGTGATACCCGTCAGCGTCTTCGCCCTCGCCGGTGCTATGCAACATTTGAGTGCGGTGTTTGGGACCCACGCCATATACGCCGTGTTCGGCGCTGAAGACAGCTATAGAATCCTGCAGCCTTTGTTCGACATGACCGAGAGGGTGCCTCTAGAGGTGTCCGCTAGAGATCCAGGACAGGTGATGGAGCTGATGTCCAACTTTGTGTTGGAACGAGCGCGCAATTGGAGACTCCTCTTCGGCCTTCCACTGATCGCACCAGTGCTAATTCTGTCGCGGACGTCACTTGCAGATAGCGTGCTACCAGTCCTACCGATGGTCTTCTGTGCTTCACAAGCACAATTTTCTGGCGTCTCTCCAGACTTTGCGACGTGGCCTCCTTCTGCAGGCTTTGCGTTTGCGTCCCTACCATATGTCCGATCACTCTACAAAGCTTGCTACAAGACGGTCTGGGCAAAAAAGGAAGAACAGTGGCGCGAAGCGATAAAGCCACGAGTGAGTCAGCAAAATGAGGAAGATGCTGCCGCTAATAACGGGCAGAATCCGGCAGAAGTAGCTCTTGAAGGGGAAAACATCTTCGAGATACGGATAGATCACAATGTTTGGGACGAGGGTGATTGGGACGAAGAAGAAGAGCGACTGGTCCAGCAAGCGGCCGACAGACAGCCTGCTGCCGTGCCACATGATATGATAGCAGGAGGTCAAGACCAGGGAGGAATCGGTGGCCATGCACAGGCAGAGCGACCACTACGAAACCTACCACCAGAGGGAGGCTTTCCACGAGCAGACGAGGCCGCCGCCGCCGCACCCGCACCCGTGATACGAGATGGCCGAATACTGAATGGGGCTGAGCAGGAGCAGCAAGACGCACCAGCACCAGCACCAGCACCAGACCAACCGAACAACGGCAATGGTCGTCGCCTCTCGCTCTCGGTCAATCATGCGCTACAAAGCGTGGTCGGCGCCTTGTTCTTCCCCACCATCGCCGGTCTCGCGGGAGAAGCCCTCAAGCTCGTCTTACCACACACATGGGTGGCCGAACCACCTCCCTCGTTACTCTTTTGGAATCGAAGACCTAAGGGCTTTCTGCAAAATAAGTGGGCTCGAAGTCTGGTGGGAGGTTGTCTCGTTGTAGTCTGCAAGGACGCGCTGTTGCTCTACGTGAAGTGGAGAATGGCGCAGATGCACAAGAGCAGACGGGTGCTTGATTTTGACAGGAGCAAGGGAAGGGGACCCCTCCGATCTTCTTCTCCTTCTTCTGGATGAGGTGATTCGTTGCTAGCTATGCGAACTTTTACAGATGGAAAACAGCGAGGTGTTGGGGGCGTTCCAATCATTGCTTTTCATTGGGAGACTGGTCACCATGAGGATGACCAAAGCCCGTCAGTAGGTAAGGTAGCTCTCTCACTATGCTACATGGTCAGGCATGCGTATACATATGGCTAGTACCTCACGACCGGCTCGACAAGTCCACGGGGTAATCCGTAGTCTCAATATTTTCCGGAAACTCCAGCCCATTCTGCTTCCTCACCTCATCCATCGTCTTCATAATCACCAAACTCTCCTCCAGCCCCTCATACCGACCTTCCTTTCTCCCATCTCGCAACGCATACGCACACTCATCCGCCTCATAAAACATGCCATGTCCCACTCCCTCAGCCTCCCAACCACTCCTATCGCCAAACCCATTCGACCACCCCGAACCTTTTCCCGGACCCGGCATATCAAACGTCTTCTCCTCCACCGTCCCATCACTCAGCAACAACCTCGTCTTCGTAGGCCGATACGCCGGATGAAAGACTTGAATTTCCCCTTTTTCTCCTTGCACTCGAATGGCAGGTCCCGCCGTCCCTTTCCCATCAGGATCCGCAGAAATCGGCATTCCCGTCGTAGCAATTCCGTGCGCAGAAGTCCCATCTGCACGAGGGAAAGTCAAAATCATAGACGTCAATTCATCGGCGCCGGTTTTGTATTTTCGTGATGTGGAAACTACACTGGGAGCTGGCTGGGGAGCGGGTTGTGTGTGGTAGAGAGTTTGAAACACCCAAGTGAGAGCGTAGATTCCTAAATCGAGGAGTGCGCCGCCCGCGAGCGCGAGGTTTACCATGCGGTGGTTGTCGGGGAAGGTGGTTGCTGGTGGGGCGCCGATGCTGAGGTCTGCGAAGGCGCGGTGTACGGGGCCGAGTTTGCCTGAGGTGATGGTTTCGCGGACGTAGATGGAGAGGGGGAAGTAGCGGGTCCAAACCTGCAGTGGTGGTGGGATCATGAATTAGTCAAAATTCGTTTCTTAAGGTACCAGGTTATATAGGTATCCATCATATCGGAATTTCGATGAAGAAATGGGACGGCTACCCAGGTAGGTATGGATAGAACTTACCGCCTCCATAAGAAAAAGATTCTTCTCCTTAGCAATCTTAATCAAAATCTCCAACTGCTTCGCATTCGTCGTAAAAGCCTTTTCACATAGAACATTCTTTCCCGCTTCCAACGCAAGCCTCGAATTCTGATAATGATGACTATGCGGCGTCGCCACATACACAATATCCACATTCGGATCCTGCACCAACTCTTCATAGGATCCATATGCTTTTGCCGACTCGGGCGCTCGCACTTCTTTCAAAAAGGCTTGAGCCCGATCGGCAGAGGACGAGGAGGCGGCGGCGACGACGACATGTTCAATGTCGTTGACTCCTCTGGTTTCGGGGTTTGGCCAGAGATCTCGTGCAAAGGATTCGGCTATGCCTCCTGTTGCGAGGATTCCCCATTTGAGCTGGAATTTTTTCGACATTGCGGGGTGCGTGCGGTAGGAAGGAGAATGAATAATCGGTTAGGTAAGGTAGTGTTCGGTTTGGGCGAGAGTGAGTTCTACTGAGTTGTGGTGTCAATGGACAACAAATCAATCAATGGATGTATCTGAGATCACAAACGAGGTGGGTTTTTTTCAGATGAGGAGAAAGGTGAGGAGTTCGAGTTGAGAAGAGAATCGTTAAAAGCTTCAGTCATGGAATTATTATGACCCAACAACGGCGGGCGGCCAACGATGGAGGTAGAGCTGTTTGCCTATCTCGTCGCTTATTAATATCGAAAAACATGATGAAATGTCGTCGGAGCATGTACTAGTAGGAGGTATTACAAGGTGACTACCAAGACCGCTAACATAAAGGATGGGGTCTAGCGTTCCTTCCTTGTACCCCACACACACATGGAAAGAATCGACACGACAATTTGACGTATCGAAAATCTGAAACTTGCAACAGATTCGCTAAGACACAATACCACTCACGATATCTGTCAGCGAAAAACTCTACACCAAAAGGGATAGACAACTGGAAGAAGAAAACAACTGCCCAGTCTGGAATCATGGTCGAATAATCATACAGGTACAGTACACGTACATACCGCCACTCTTGGAGGGAGGTGATGTCAAGCGGGGTTATTAAGCCCGGAGAGCTTCCGTGAAGTGGGGGGCGGCCAGTCGCCCGTGGGGTTTTCGTACCAAACTGCCAAGCTGCCAAAGGCCCCTTCGACAATTGCCGGAATTCTGCCTTGCCTTCTGGAAAGTCTCCCACAACATCTGGAGAGTGGCTAGGAGGTACATGTAGTCTCATAGAAGGCAGTACATGTATCAATCACAGGAAAAGGGAGCTGAGCTCGAGGACGAAGTCGATATCCACTGCTGTGGAAGCAAATACAGTGAAAGAGTAGGAGGTACCTATGAACATTGGCCTTGATTGCAGCCTGGAGAAGCTGGGATTGTGGTTGATATTAGACGCAAACGAGGAGTTCGCTCTCTAGGCAACAAAAGGAAATCTAATGCAGCCCGCTAAACCTGTCTGTACCCGCACGCCCAAAAACCTGGTATCGTGTTGTTGTATGTCCTGGAACCTGTAGACTGAACTCCGCTGGCGCCTGTCGCTATGATGAATAATTCGTAAAGATCGTGGTCAAAATATACACTCATGCAGGCTATGCAATAAAGTGATTCATATGTCCTGGAACTCGCAGTCGACACTTTTCGCAATCCGCTCGAAATCCCATGCTAAAGCCGCCCCTCTTGTTGCTGGTCGCGGCAGGCGTTGTCCTTACAGGGGAGTTGCCACTGCTGAGAGCGCCACTTCGTTGGCGCTGCTTTCTGACAATAATATGGTTAGAACCCCACTCCATTGGCTCCGAGTCAATGGCAGAGTCGAGTTCTGCATTAGGTCCAGTATGGGTGAGATTGGGCCTCGCTGGGTGTATGGAAATGCGAGGCACGGTGGCATCGTTCTCAGCCATGTCTACGTCGCTAACACTGAGCATACTAAGCTGCGATCCGGCTGCCTCGGCTGCCGAAGGTGGAGTTGGTACTTCGTCTTCGTCGATGGGGGAGGGCACTTCGAGAAGGTCCGAGCTGGCCGAGAATTCTTGCTGGTGGCGTCGCCGGACGTGTTGCTTAAATCCAGTTCGTACGCGATCTGGGCTCGCGCCTGGCCGCATCGGTACCATCGGTGTTGGTACGCGATTCACCTGCAGTCTTTGGCCCAAGACAGCGGAAGTTGCAGCACGAGCTCGGGGCAAGGGCTCCTCTTCTGGCGATTGAGAGAAAGTGCCGTCGTCCATATCCATGTCCATGTCGTCGTCCATGTAGATATCTGGAGGGCTGCCCGGTTCAGACTTGACGGACGAGGTGTCTGCATCGCTATCATAGCCTGCAGGATCTCTCGCTCTCGTGGGCGTGCTGAGGACGGAGTCGTTGAACCATTTTCCGCTGTCGGCAGAGGCCTCCGTGGTGGCGCGGGCCCTCTATTGTCCACAGTCAGAGAGAAAGAAGGTCACTCGAGCCACTCGAGGGTGCGATATTTCTCAGATTTTCTCACCTTGCCAAAAGGCACGTCATCCGCTCTGAACTGGTCACTTTCGCTGTCTGCACGCGAGCGCTTCTTCCTCGAGAGCTCGATCATGGCTAATGACGGGAGTGACGAGCCGACAGAAGGCTAAGCTGCGGAGGGCATGATGATTGTTGTTGTGAGGAAAGGTGGCATGTCCGCAAGATGGAGCAGAATGGGAGAATGAATAGCGCCGGGCCCGGCAACGGACGTAACTACACAGGAACAGTGCTCGGGTGAAGGACGAGGCACTTGCCACCACGACGACGACAACAACAACAGAAGAGTTAAAAGTTGAGCGAGAGAAAGATCTCAGGGACACTAAGGTACCAAAACTACCTCGTAGGAGGCAACACTAACACTTTCCAGTTGCTCCCTCTCCCCTCCCGTCCGGCTGTGTGGTTGTGGTTGATCAAGTGGGGGGCGCTTTGGCTTTTGCAGGCATTTCGGCGGACTGGCTCCCGAGCCTGCGGTCCCGTTCTCCGTCCACCGTGAGTTGACACCGTCCATGCTTCTGTCAAGCTCTATCTTCTTTTCTTCTTCTTCTTCTTTTCCTTCTCGGAGGTACCTGTACTTCATCTCCATGTCTTGGATCTGCACCGGATAGAACAGACTTCACTCACACCGACATGAATATTCACTATCCACCACCCACCATCCACCACCATCTACCCTGTACCCACTACGGTATATACTCTGCACAGTATGATGAACCCTGATCATTCATGTCGTCAACTGCCCGGATGTCGCTACGGCCCTCTTTGCTGTTGCCATATCAACTGTCTTCGAATCAGTTGTCCTAGTTCCAACTTCCAGGCATACCTTAACCCGTTACTGCCAACGTCTTTCTGGACCAGGGATACATGTCTCCCCGTGACAGACTGACAGTATACATCTACCTTATCCATACCTACCTACTTACTACTACCTACTTTACTACTGCTAACTACTACGGACATGCTGCTCTATCTCTTATTGTGTATCTGCCACGCGGCCTACGAGCCAACAGCACTTCCATGCTGTACTAGCACAGACTACCGCGAGTCTTATGGTAAAGCTTCGAACTGTTGGTGCTGACGTTCTGTGCGTTTCAGTCGATGAGCTCCGGCTCCCCAGCTCTACACCCAAGTTGCAAACTCTGACTGCGTGTCGCGGCTTCATTCCTGCACGACCAACATTGAAGCCTCCATATCCTGGTCAATCCTCGCGGACGTCATCTCCCACGCGTCTCAGCACACCTGATCAATGGAGATATACATAGGTCGCCCATTTATCCTCTTGCTTTCTGCCCACGTACTCTTGTTCAAGTGATCTGGCCTACTAATCAGTAGTACTACTTCGTGACACGAGCTGCCATTTTCCCGCGCCTAGAGCATCATGGTACCAGAGAACAAAGACTGTCTGGACATCGCGATCATCGGGGCCGGTATTGCTGGGTTGGCAGCAGCGTTATGTCTCTGTCGTGCGGGCCATCAAGTTACTCTCTATGAGCGCTCCGAATTCAAGAATGAAGTTGGCGCTGCCATCAACATGCCTCCACAGGCTATACGATTGCTGCGGCAATGGTATGTCGCTCGCCCCGATTCTACCACAAGGGCTCATCAGTATGTGGACGAGGCATGCGGTACTCCTCTAAGGGGAACTCGCAGACTAGACGCGGAGACTTTGCAAGTTCTACTAAGCTCCAGCTACGACACTGACGAGGAAACTTATGGTGCCTCATTCTCCACCTATCATCGTGCAGACCTGCACTCTGCCTTGCGCGTACGCGCCGAGAGTGCTGGTGCAAAGGTTGTTCTCGGGAAAATGGCAGTCAAGCTCAACTGTGAGGCTGGCGAGTTTGTGGTCGTAGACTCTCACAGCAGGACGGGAAAGGAAGTCGTCAAAAAGGATCTTATCGTGCTAGCAGATGGAGTCCACAGCATGTTTGGCGCGCATGTCACGGGCACGCAGATACCTCTGCATGAAACAGGACGATCAGCATTTCGCAGCTTAATCCCCATGGATAAACTCCTCTCCGATCCTGAAGCAAGCAAGCTGTTTCAACAAGGCGGACATCTCGATCTGACGGGATGCACACATCCCAAAACTGGAGTCTTTCTCGTCACATATCCCTGCCGCAGTGGCGAGGTCATGAATATTGCCATCTTCACCCGTATGCAGCCCGAGAGCCGTCGATTGAGCGACTGGGACTCTCCAGCCACAATCGAACAAGCCTTGAATGGGCTTGAAGGCTTTCACCCTTCCTTCAAAGCAATGATCCGGTGCGCAGATGACATGCGAGTATATACAGTCTTACACCGCGATCCTCTACCCAACTACGTCAAAGGGCGAGTGGTGTTGATTGGAGACGCCGCACACCCTATGCTCCCCACGCTCGCAGCCGGAGGTTCCACTTCGCTTGAAGATGCTGCCGCCCTGGAAGTCCTTCTCCACGGTCTGAAGCCAGATGAGCCAGCCAAACTCGCAGATCGATTACGCCTATGGGAGGCCCTGAGACTGCCACGAGATGTCACCACGCAAGTTCTCAGCAAGACAATGGTACAGCCAAAACCTGCAACTGCGTTCGCGAGCGAGGTCAGACACGTCTATTCTGGATATTTGCCCGATGTCGCTCTTGCGGGCAATATCAAACCCACGAGGGACTTTATGTCTTATTATGATGCGTACGAGGAGTCGAGAAAGGCGCTGGAGTGGGCTGAACGAGATGGAGGATTTGCAGAGGAAAATCTGATGGCAGTCATGCAAGAGAGAGGCGTGATCAGGCATTTCGGTGGTCCCTCCTCTGACTCTCCTACCACGGCCACCGCATAGGGATGATGGAACTGTGTCGTTTTTGCTATCTTCACTTTCATAACTGCTTCATGAGCGTCGGTTATTTTCCAGTCCACAATGTGTGTGTCTTTGAAAAAGTATGTACCTAACTTCATAATCCTAATTCGTAGCGGAATGGCCACATGCAAGTTGAAAAGTGTGGTAGGCATCTGGTGTTCAATGCTTGTAAATGCCCAGTATGGGATTCATAAGGTATGGAAGTGAAAGCTGCAGCCCGATTTCGTAATGATCTCTCGGTATCCCGTCTATGCTATATAAGGAATGGCTGGTATGCGACTCCACTCCATCCCTGCTCCCGGTCCTACGGTATTTCCGCGCCGTCTCCAGACAGCAACATGACATTGACGAAACAGAGAGTGATGCCTCGGCCACGACACTGCTATTACTGCTGAGCTGGAGGCACCAACAATCCACTCCTCCCATCCCATCTAGTCGCTGTTGCAGGATAGGATACGTAGATTGACGGACGACAACCGAGTGCGCTCCGTAAGCAGCACCGCACCGCACCGCACCGCTGATCGACAGCTCCAACGCCTCGACAGTCGCTCTCACACGTCCCGCACCCTCCGACCATACAACCCGACGGAGTAGACATACACCACACCCGAACCAAATTCTCCCTCACTCATCTCGAAGTAACACTGGCCACCACACGCTAGGGCGGTGAAGCCCACCCAGGCGCCGTCGACATGGCCGCCGCCGTCTCCGGCATGTTCAATAGGGGCATGGGCCCGTCCAGCAAGGACAATACCATGCGCGGTCTCGTCTCCTTCATCGCCGACCTACGAAATGCCCGAGCACGCGAACTCGAAGAAAAGCGAATCAACAAGGAATTGGCCAACATCCGCCAGAAGTTCAAAGGCGGCAACCTCTCGGGCTACGACAAGAAGAAGTATGTCTGCAAGTTGCTGTACATTTACATTCTGGGCTGGAATGTCGACTTTGGACACCTCGAGGCTGTCAACCTGATTTCCGCGACCAAGTACTCGGAAAAGCAGATTGGCTATCTGGCTGTGACGCTCTTCCTGTACGAGGGACATGAACTGCTACACTTGGTCGTGAATAGCATTCGAAAAGATCTGGCAGATCATAATGAGCTGAACAATTGCCTGGCGCTGCACGCGATTGCGAACGTGGGCGGGAAAGAGATGGGTGAGGCACTTTGTGTGGAAGTGCATCGGCTGTTAATCTCCCCAGCGAGTAAACCTTTTGTGAAAAAGAAGGCTGCTCTGACACTCTTGAGACTATACCGCAAAGTCCCCACGATCGTTCAACCCGAGTGGGCGGAGAGGATCATTGCGATCATGGACGATCCGGATCTGGGCGTTGCGTTGAGTGTCACGAGTTTGGTCATGACGCTGGCACAGGACGATCCAGAGAGCTACAAGGGAAGCTATGTGAAAGCTGCGCAAAGATTGAGAAAGCTAGTTGTGGAGCAGGACTACGCGGGCGACTATGTCTACTACAAGGTGCCGTGTCCGTGGTTACAAGTCAAGCTGCTGCGACTGCTGCAGTACTTTCCGCCTTCCGAGGACTCGCATGTCAGACAGCTCATGCGAGAATCCCTGCAGGTTGTTCTGGATAATGCCATGGAGAGTCCGAAGAATGTGCAGCAGAATAACGCACAGAATGCAGTACTGTTCGAAGCGATCAATTTGATCATCCATTTGGACACCGAGCGAGACCTGATGGTGCAGATCTCGACCAAGCTGGGAAAGTTCATTGGGAGCAGAGAGACAAATGTCAGGTATCTCGGGCTCGAAGCCATGACACACTTGTCCGTGAGAGCGGAGAACCTGGACCCTATCAAGAAGCACCAGGATATCATCATCGGATCATTACGAGATCGAGACATTACAGTGCGACGGCAGGGGCTCGATCTACTCTACAGCATGTGTGACTCGACGAACTCGCAGAAGATCGTGCACGAACTGCTGAAATACTTGCAGTCTGCGGACTATGCGATACGAGAAGAGATGGTGCTCAAGATCGCCATTCTGACCGAGAAATATGCAACGGATGTCAAATGGTACGTGGACATCTCGATGCGGCTGATTGCAATGGCTGGAGATCATGTGAGTGATGAGGTCTGGCAACGAATCATCCAGATCGTGACGAACAACGACGAACTGCAAGTCTATGCGGCACAGAATATCCTGCAGTACTGCAAAGCCGACCACTGCCACGAGACGCTCGTCAAGATTGGCAGCTACATCCTGGGCGAGTTTGGACATTTGATTGCAGATACAAAGTCATGCAGTCCGATCGAGCAATTCCTCGCACTTCAAGCCAAGTTTGGATCATGTTCGCCTGTCACACGAGCCATGATTCTGTCGGCATTCTTCAAATTTGTCAACCTGTTTCCTGAAATCCGGCCTCAGTTACTCTCTGCTTTCAGGACATATAGTCACTCGTTGGACTCTGAACTGCAACAACGTGCGTGTGAGTACTTGACCATATCGACCATGCCATCAGACGACCTGTTGCGAACGATATGCGATGAGATGCCTGCATTCCCGGAGCGAGCCTCTGCTCTGCTTTCTCGACTGGACAAGAAATCTAGCGCAGCCGGCGATAAACGAACATGGGCCATCACCGGCAAAGATGCCGCTCCTGGCCTTGATAGAAGTGCTACACTGAAGAGGAACTTCTCCAACTCCGCAGTGACCACTCTCAACGGAGCAAATGGCACCACCAACGGCGCGAACGGCGCGTACAAGAATGGCGCGGTGAAGACGCCCATCGATGAGCTCGCTGGGCTGGACTTGACGAGTGGAAGCACTAATCTCGCATCCGCAGCACATCTGTCACCGGGTTGGGAGGAAGGCTATAACAGACTGCTCATGCGCTCCGAAGGCCTCCTCTACGAAGATGCTCAACTACAGGTGGGCTGCAGAACAGAGTACCGTGCCGAAGTGGGCTGCGTGATTCTGTACTTTACCAACAAATCTCCTGCGCCGATGCAGTCATTCACAACCACGATCGACAACCCATCGACAGAGCAACTCAAGACGGAAACGAAAAACCTTCCCGAGACAAAAGTTCACACCGGCGAACAAACGAGCCAAATGATCATTTTCACAGCCCATGGTGTATTCACCGAGTCTCCTACCATACGAGTATCATACATGGCGGGATCTTTACAAGCAGTCACATTGAAACTGCCTGTGGCGCTGCACAAATACATGGACGCTGCTGTGTTATCTTCCGATGACTTCTTCAAGAGATGGAAACAAATCGGTGGCGCACCGAGAGAAAGTCAGAAGATTTTCAAAGCCTATGATATTTCTACGGATTCGACGAAACGATCACTGACGGGACTGAAATGGGGTGTTCTCGATGGAGTCGATCCCAACACCAAGAACTTTGTCGGAGCAACAGTTCTGCATACTGCTGGCGGTAAATTTGGGTGTTTGTTAAGATTGGAACCCAACCATGAGAACAAGGTACGTCGTCTCGAACCAACCCACCACTCCTCCCTTCACGCTTTTCTTTCCCGTCGACATTGAGACTCCGCGCTAATAACATGACCTTTGTTTTTTTCCTTTCTCGCAGATGTATCGCCTCACAATCCGAGCTACAGACGAAGCTGTTCCCCCGGTTTTGATGAAGATGATGGAAGAGAGACTCAGGGAGCCCTTTCCCATGTAATTTTGTCGCAAATCATCACAAAACTTCTTCATTCGCCCTTCATGGGCCAAACGGACGCGGAACGTCCACTTTGCAGTAGGTAGGTATGTAGGTAGATAGGTAGTAGTAGTAGTAGTACGCTAATATTTCCAAAGTCTCAAAAAGAGTCTACCAGAAATCAGAAGAAGATTGACTGCACAATTGTACGATAAATTAAAAAAAATCCAATACCACATAGTGACTTTGTCTTGCACTAGAAGAAGACACCTGCAGACATTCATTCATTCATACATCATGTCCTAGAACAAACAAGGTACCTAC
Source organism: Sphaerulina musiva SO2202 (assembly GCF_000320565.1). Classification (NCBI taxonomy): domain Eukaryota; kingdom Fungi; phylum Ascomycota; class Dothideomycetes; order Mycosphaerellales; family Mycosphaerellaceae; genus Sphaerulina; species Sphaerulina musiva. The sequence continues at coordinate 186,214 of NW_016017389.1, read as the reverse complement.
CTACGAGTAAGGCTAGAGGAGAACGAGACCAATTTTCGAGCAGAAAGAATTTCTTCACTTTCCTTTTTCAAAAGGAAAGAGCCCCCTCCCCGTCCCCCTTCGTTTTTCGATTGTCCTTTTAGCTTCTAAGTTTCGTAAGTTGTTAGGAAAGAGTAAGGTAGATAGATCAGGTAGTTACCTACCTTACCTACCTGAAATTTACATGTGACGACTTGCGTCTATGTATGTACTTGTGTGTATGGATCTCGGGGTTATCTCGGGGGTTTGAAGCGGCTGGGATGGTTGACGACGACGACGACGAGGGGCGGAAACAGCAAGCAAAGCAGGCCAGGCCGCCAGGGCTGTTTTCTTTTACGTGCCTTGTTGAAATACTATTTTGCTTTCTGTCCACACGCATACGCACACACGCACACACACGCACACTATGCTAAAGGTAGGCGCACTAAAAAACGACTCAACTCTTGTGGTATCATTGTGCAGTCGCTAAATCAAAAACAAAGATGCCAACTTCGTTTCTCCTCCTTACGCTTCGATTCTTCCTCTTCTTCTTCTCCCATGGACATCTTGCTCGGAACAGTGTAGCGCCCGAAAGTCCATTCCTCCCCCGCCCCATTCGCCTCTTTCCTCACTTGTCCAGTCCCAAAGCAGAAAAAAAAAACGCCGGTCGACTTTCCGTTGTTCTCGTCATATCATATTTGTACATGAAAAAAAGGCTAGCCACTGGCATGATGGGCACTCCACCCGACGGCAAGAGTCCCGCCCGTCTTTCTCAGAATGATGTACACTTGGAATGCAAAAAGAAAAAAAAAGGTGTGGCCGTGTATCTATTGTTGCTGGTGTTGCTGATCTCGGAATAAAGTTGATTCGTGGGCATCATCAAAACATACCGCCATCCATGGGAGAGGCGACGGCACGATCCGGCCTTCTGGTCAGTTCAGGAGAAGCGGCAGCGGAACGTGAGCCGCTATACTGTGGCATGACTGAAGACTGTTCAAATGCCGGCATTCGCATGACGTTGCCAGGAAGGACTTGAGCCTCGCGTTTGGGCGATGTTTGTGTCAAGAGATTGGGATCAGATCGAGTGGTTACCGGAACTGTTGTCTCTTGCGATTCCTTGGATCCAAGACCAAACATCTTGCGTGTGCCGCGACGGCGGGGATTGATTGGAGGAATGGGCGGCGCATCTTCTCTGCCATTCTGCAGAGACGCTCCTGGCGGCAAGTCCACGGTATCGACGTTAGAAGTCGATGAGATGAGCGTCGGCTCTGAGATGTCGTACTTTGTGATTGTTCGCTTGCGCAAGCCTGTGCCGCGGGCGGGAAATGGCACTCCAGCAGAGAATGCTGACGGGCTAATGGCTGGACTGGATCCGGAAAGAGGCGGCGTCGGGTTCTCGGAATATGCGTTCGCGACTGGCACGGGACGACCTGGGGTATAGATGTTAGGTGTAAGACTCGATGGCGTTGCTGCTGGAGTAGGACCACTACTGCCTAGCTGAGTGTCGACAGGCTGCAGCGTGCGGCCAGTCCTATGCTCAAAGTAGGTTTGCATGCCTGTGCGACAGCCATCGCTGGATCTATCGGAACCGGGTAAACCAGGCGAAACGTCTGGCGTGAACTCGTGAGCGGTGGAACTCGAGCCACGGCCCTCAACCATGGCCTTCTCGAGATCATCACGGAACGGCCCAGTACGACTGCGCGAGCTACCAGTGGCGGCCGAATTCGAGCGACTGCGGTTCCGGCCATTCATCTGAGCAACCGATCGACTAGATGCAAGTTGACGCTCGCGAGGGACGTCGCTGTTGTCGCTCTCCTGGAAGCCGTCTGGAGGCCCAGTTTTGAAAGCAGGGTGCTGTGACCTAGGTGGCATAGGCAATCTCGCGGTGGAGGAGTCGGCACGAGGTCGTGTCGTGTCGGGACTGCGCTCATTTCGTGCCCTGGTAGAAGGATGATCGCGCATATGTGCGAGCGACTCTCTACTAGTCTTCGCTCGCAACGCGCCGAATGCTCGTAGACCGTTGCTACCTGATGTCGCGATTGACAATGGTGGCGGCACTGGGCTGTTAGATCTGGAACCATTGTTCACGTCGACAACGCTTCGAAGATTCTCCTTGACGGCTTCCCTCCGAGCAGCCAGCTCTCTCGAGAACGCATCGCGCCCTTCCTGTGTCGCTATACTGGCGTCCCTCGTGTGTTGCCCGCGCAGCTCTTGTTGCCACGATGGCGCATCATCGTCTGCAACTGAAAGCTCAGAGTTGTCGCGATTTCGGTTCTGGCGAGGATTGGATCCCGTATCCTGGGAACCTAGAACATTCGATTGATTCATTGCGTCTGTCGAGCTCGTATCGCTCTGGTCGAAATGAGCGCGGTCCATCAAACTGCGGGTCTCGTCAAGATCCCAAGGGTTAGAAGCTGTGTAATGTGAATCGCGCAATGACGCCGCTGGATCGAGCGAAGCCGCAGCTGCTTCCAGCGACTCTGACTTGCTACAATTCCACGGCATGTTGGGCAAATTCGAAGGGGCAGTTTCGGTCGTTTTGGGCTCATCCGCCGGATAAATGGACGACTCGTTGCTCTTCTGGCGCAGATGGTGCATCATTCCGTTGATGCCACCGACCGCCTCTGCTCCAGGCAGCGTAGGCGAATCCAGCGCCTTTGGAATCTGCTCACCTCCTCTCGATGCGGTATCCGTCTGTGATGGTGGCGCAGTTGCATTTCTCGGGGACCTCGGGCCCTCCTCTTCTTCTTCACACTCTTCAGTCAGGCTCGCAGGAGACTTACGTTGTCTCATTGCCGGATGCTCAGATACAGAAGGGAGTATAGTAGGCTGCCACTTGCTCTGGTAGCCACCATAGCCATATTCTGGCTGATTGAAAGACTGAGCGATCTGCGACTCTTCTTCCTCATCTTCATCATCACTTGCGCTGATGTTGCCGAAGAAAGTGCGATGCGTGTCTGGCAGAGGAGATTTGCTCGCAGGGGGAGGCGAGACCTTTGTCGGGAACTTGCTCACCGCCTTCTGGAAGACGTCGTATGCATGACTACCCTCATGCTTACGAGATGCAGCTTCAGCTCCTGCTCGAGCTGACGAGTTGTGAGAGCCTCGGGACTGGTTGTCTTGTGCCTCGTTGTACGCATTGATGCGTTGCTGTAGCGCAGATTGAGACTGCGCTTTGCTCTTTAAAGCAGCATTGGAAGCAGATCGTTGGAGCTGTTTTTGGCGTTCGAGGTATTGTTGCTCGTCAAAGGCGAACGCCGGTTTGTTGAACGCACCCATTGCAGTTGCTTTGCCACGATCAGCGGGCTCCAGTGCCTGTGCCAATACACTGGCTTCGTCCTGGTAACCGTCCACTGGCGACTGCGGTCCACTTGGAAGTGGACTAGACGTTGCTGAGTTGGCGCGCCTGATCGATCCAAGTGTAGACAGTGGATTGGGGGACATCAACTGCGGCGACTGAGACCTGAAGGCAAAACTGGGCGATTGCGATCGCTCTTGCAGATTGCCAGCACTCTTAGTGCTGTGCAAGAACGGCGGCACGTTTTTGCCGCTCATCGCACGTTGGCGTTGGATCGAGTTCAGCCGACTCAGTGCTGTACTCTGCTGTTCCTGGAGATGCTGGTCCAGTCCTTGCTCATACAGCCTCTTCGGTTTAGTATTCACTCTGTCCGGCATGGGTGTCATAGCGGGCGCGAGGGTCATGACGCCCGTCGGTGCATGCGCCGGCGACGGTGCTGCACTCGCTAGAGTCTGCGAAGCGACCGAAGTCGCAGCAGTTGATGACCGTGCAATTGAACGCGCATCCGAGGATGTGGTCGATCGCTTTCTGTCATATGAAGACAAAGAAGGCGAGTGACAGAGATCCTTGGCCGAATCGTTTGGCAGGGAATGCTGCCCATCATCATCATCCTGCAAGTCCAGCTCGGCCTTGTCCAACCCGAATTCGAACATTTGACTGTCATCTGAGCTCCGCGGAAGCTCACTTGCATCATGTTCTCTTTCTCTTTGCCGGTATCTCTGGAAAGCTGACATGCCGACATCATCATCGTACATGACCTTTCCGAGGCTTTTAGTAGAGTTTGCTCCACTACCTGCGATCTTGTAGATCTTCTGGCGACCACCAAACAAAATGTTGCCCTCTCCAGGTCGGGACCTCTGCATAATGCTGCCGCCCTGGGCATCGACTTCACTGCTATAGCCATCCTCAGATACGGTAGAATCTGCGCGGCTGCTGCTTGCCTGAGCGAATGGAGGCCGGATGGATCCATGGACTGATGAGACCTCCGCAATATCAGAAAGTCCAGTGGGATGGCAGCCGAAGTCTCCCAGGCGCGAACGCCTCCTAGGGTGTAATACGCTATCGTCGCTGGCCTTTCCTAGAAGTGAGTTGGGGTCGTCTTGCTCGCGTAGCATACTGAACCGTGTCGACAGACTCGGCATCAGTAAGCTTGTTCGAAAATCGTCAGTCGACGGTAGCGCAATGGACACGTCGAGTTCTGGGCGAGGTGCTGGCTCGGGCTTCTTGTTCTTCTTCCACCTGCTGGCTCCGGACTTCTTCGGCGCGGGGGATGGAAGGGGCGGCTGCGAGAGCGCTCTGAGCGCGTCGTCGTTTGAGACCGGGCCATCGATGGCCTTTTTCTTCAAAAGTTTGTTCATTGTGGTGCTGAAGAAGTCAGCAGAGCTCCTTGAGTTGTACGTCTGCGTCCACCACGCCGCACCGTCCATGGAGGGCAGCCAGCAATGTGCGAAGGTTTTACTTACAAAACGAGTGTGGTTGAGTTTTGGTGGAGGTGTATGAGCGTGTACCCACCGCCAATGCTGGTACGACCTCACTCACGCACACGACGAGTCACCAACCTGCTTGCGTGCGGCGAGTCTGTATCGCAGTATAGGCCGACTGCGGGCTGCTCAACGTCCTTCAACAGCAGCAGCAGGCAGAGAAAGCTGTGCGCCGGCTGGTCCTCCGATGCGTGATGTCGCTAGCTTCCAAATTCTCCAACTGAGCATTGCCAATGGGGGTGGTGCAAAGGCGCGAGAGTTCCGACGCTGGCAGTGTTGTACTCGACAGCGCAGGCGCTGGTTGGAGTAGGGGAGGCGGCGGTGGAGCGCACGCTGCAGGTACCCGTGCTCTCGTGCTCTGGTGCTGCAGTCCGGAGAGTGAGTGGAATGCTGCCTCTCCAAACAAGCAGGGTTTCGAGGATGCGTGTGGTGTCGGGGACGGGAATCGTGCAGCCGGCGTGTGTGGTCGGCGCTGGGCGGAGTGTTGGAGCGGAGTCGTTGGTGCGTGTGTGTGAGTGTGTGTTTCCAGGCGGCAGCGCGTGCGTGCGTGCGTGTGTGAGTGAGTGTGTGAGTGTGTTTGAATGAATGCGTGGTTGAAGAGGTTGGATGTGTGCTCCCCAAGGACGCGCAAAGAAAGCAGGAAGATCTTGGGGCAGAGTGAGACCGGCAAAAGTGCTCCGATGGTACCTGATTTTAATCTCCACGCGACCTTCTTGCCGTGTAGGACACCAGTCGTGCAGTGCCCGTCGCGATTAATATGTCGATGAAGCCGAGATGAAGTTGCGCGATGGGCGAGAAAGATGGAGGCGGTGGTAGTAGTGGTGGTGGTGGTGGTGAAGCCGTACGTGAACCGAATTCGACAGCGCTGGCATCCGATGTCTCCTCCTGCTACCTCTTCCCAGTTGCGCGCAGGTTTCATACAAACTGTGATACAGACGGGAGTAGTGCGGGTGTGCGGGTGGAGCCCGAGTCGACTAGTGGGCAAAAACTAAAAAACATGCGAGACCAGGGGAGGGGCCATGCAAGGAACGCGCCTGCCACCCGTCACCCGAGCGAATCAAGCTTTTCCTCGACGCCCCCATCTTCTCACCTTCTTCCACTCTGCTGGGGCGGAACGCCGTTCGTTCGTATATACCTCCTAACAACACCACCGGACGTCATGAAGTCATGGTCGCCATGGACGGGGAGATTGTGCCGTCGTGTACATGCAGGTAGATACTGTACACCGTCCTCTCTGAATACATGTACGGGCATGTAGCTAATACCATGCCATCGTGTCGCCAATGCATCATCGTCGTCTACCTACATGTACCTACTGTATGTAGGTACAGGTAGGTACCCGACTCTGCTCTGCTGTGCGAGATGCCTGAGGCAAGGGAGTGGTGCCAATCGAAAACACTACCTGGCACTGAAGGTCCCTTATTCCGCCCACAGGGGGTGTCAACTCGCCCCGAATGATGTGTGAACATGCAGCTAGCTTCCTCCGGCACCTGAGAAGCGACTCCTGTCGCAGCCTGGTAGTCATACATACTAGGTACCTGGTAAGAGGTAGGTAGCATTCTTACTTGAAAAGGTACTTCTCTAGTCCGTGGCCACTCTGTGTGCTTCACGAGGCACTCCGCCATCGGCCGGGGGCCAAGCCGCCGACTGAGACAGCCAACAACAAAAATCGCAGCTCCGTTGCTCTTTGCTCTTCACTATCTGAAACTCTGGTGATCTCCGACATATAAATCACATTCGAATGCAAGGCCCAGAACAGATCCAGCAAAGCACTCGGAACATACACGAGGCGTCGCCCATGTGAATGGGCTCCAGCTCCTTACCTTACCTCGAGCGCACCGGATGCCGGGCAACATAGCTCCTTTGCACGTCGCACGTTTCAAGAAGGCCTGTTCGTCCATTGCGAAAAGTGATCGCTACAGGTATGTTGCGTATCTACCTTGGTGCTTTTTGAGCTGTCCCCATCGCGCGCCTCTCTCCTGATTGTCCAAATGCGCGCGGATCCGGTGCCACGCTCATTAATTAATCAATAATCTGTGCTGCGTGCCACAGTGCTCCGCGTTGCCAGTGCGCCGGATATGAGCATCTTCCGGCATCATATAGTGCTCGAGCTCAGGTGCTTTCATCGATCGAGCTGTACGCCGCCGCTCCAACCCACTGTTGGAGGGTACCTACTCAACATAGTGATGAGCTCTTTTCCCACGAAATTTGGATCGCTGTTGACAGAACCTAGTCTGCACGACATCAAATTCAACCCAAACGCAGGAATAGCACGAGCAGGCAGAAGTCCTATTGGAACCTTTAAGACAGGTCAACGAACCTGTTCTGCTTCATTTTGAATCATTCCCTTCCTCGTGTTTACTGTAGTAGGTATGTAGGTAGGCGATCCAAACGCCGCAACGTTGTGGTGAGCATCGCCAACGAGGTTCGACAAGGTCACAGCTCAACTGGCTCCGACTGCCAAGGATATTCTGACCAGTGCGTCTTGTGCGCCAGTGTCCAGACTGGCGAGAACAATATACACGTCTTCTCTGTGCGGAAACCATGCGTGCTGTCGCAAGACTAGGAGGGGTCCTGCGAGCATGGCCCAGCAAGTCACACTGCTGGCGTGGCATTCCCGGCTGGCGCGGACGTTTCATTTGTCTAACGCGAGCCTGCTTGGTTCGGGATTGACGTTGATGCAGACTTCACAAGCGCATTAGTTGTGCGTTTGTCTTCCAGAGCTGCCGCGGCCCGAAGGTGCCCGACTGCAGCCACAGATCGTATGAAAGCTACCTCCTAAGAGGTGCCTCCCCTCCAGCGCAGAAGCCACAGAGGGGGAGCTGCCTCCTGGAGCGCAAGGCTGATGGCTGATAGCTGATAGACCCCCGTCTCGGTCTAGCTCGACGGCGTACTAATCTTTAGGTACGCGAGTATGAGAGCCAGTCGAATGACAGCTTTGGACAACATGATGATGATGATAATGAACCTCCTGAAGCCGACCGAAGTTGCGTTCTTCTTGAGCAAGCTGCGGACTCCTGAGAGGGCAGTTTGTTGAGCGTTTGTCCTACCTCCTAATAAGAGCAGACCTACTGTAGACTAAAGGAACCTAGGATAAGTCCTATCGAGCAACCAACCAACCACATTGCGCCTCTGCAAAGTTTCCGACGATCCACGGTCACGGGTTCGGCGACGAGTCCGACAAGATCTGCACTCATGATTGTTTTTATTTGGTGACATTCTTGCGCCTAGGGCCGACTCTTCGCCTTTCAGAACTCTTTTTCTTTCCCCTCATCACACTGTCCGTGGTAGCCGACTCACTTGGCACGCAGCATTTCTGTCAGCTCCATGGTACTACGTAACGAGTATCGGTCCCGCAAACGACGGCAACAGGATATTACCTCGTGAACCGACGAGAAGCCAGAGCGCAGCTCGCAGAATCTGTTGTTGCTCCTCTCACTGCCGCCTGAGCTGCTAGGTAGTCGACCTCTTCTTGTACCTCCCTCGTGCCACCCTATACTTTTCATGCTTCTAGACACGCTTTTCAGAACAAGGAACTGGTCACTTGGGCCTTGAACAGGGAGCAAATACCAACGCCGCACTTGAATGCGACACCCGGTTGTCACGATTTGCCATCATGGCTAAAGTCGATCTTGTCAAGAAAATGTTATCAAGCGGCGCCGATTTTCAACGTAGGTGGGGATGTTCTCCACTATGCCGCCGAACGGGAGGACACAGCTTGTGTCGCAATACGTACCTCCTAGCGGTGGTGCTTGCCAAAGCTCCACGGATAAGACTGCTGCTGAAACACAGTGGACAGCCCCATGGCCTCAGACATGATGGCATTTGCGCAGGAGGGGTCGATTGATGGGACTTGGAGCCATCGCGCTATACAAGGCTGGATATTGTATCCGAGCTTCTTCAACCTGGTGCTAATGCTGACATTGAAAGTACAGTACGCTGGGCAGGACGGCCGAGATATTCGCCGAAGAGCCAGGCAATAGAGCTGCTTTTGCACTATTGAGTGAAGTCCGATCGGCAAGATTTGTTGGTGACCGCATCATAAGGTAAGAACAAGACGATTTGAAATTGAGAGAGAGGGTTGGAAAGTGCTAGAGCAACTCCAAAGACGAAGCACCTGCGACTTGGCTTGCTACGGACAGTGGTTCGCGCGAAGTATGAATGGACGTTATTTGCGCTGACGCAGAGGGATACGTACCTTACTGTGTCGTTGACACATTGTACGTTACAGATACATGTACCTGTGGTCCGTGGAAAGGGGAGTTTGTGCCAAGAAATGCTGACCAGCTTACATAAGTCAGGCACACATGTGCCCAGCGACAGCTCAGGTACCTTACCTGTAGGATGTATCCGGAGGTAGTACCTAGTAGATTACGTGACAGGCTGACAGCTTTTGCAATGCAACATTCACAGCCACCGACCACATTGCAACCAACACGCAGGCTACGATCGCTCCCCCAATGTCGGCTGTGCAGAACGCTATATATGTGGATTCTCTGAATTCTACTCCTCAGCGGCCTCGGCCGTTTCCAGAGCATTACAAGGGATGCCTCCATTGGTACGAGCAACGTCGATTCTGCCTATTGAGTAGGTAATACACTGATCGTAGGGCTTCCGAGTATTCGGAAAGGTACGTTGTTACCATCATTGATTCGCTACTAGTACTGTGTTACTGATTTACTTTTGGCAGAGCGCGGTTGCTGACAGGATTATTCGTGATAGGTAATGTTTGACAAGTTCGCTGATCCAGGCCTGACTAGGTATTCGTATCGTGAAGGCTTTTGCCGGAGGCATACACCAGGTCAACCGCTGTGCCTTGAGGCATCGGCTTGCTTATGTGCTGGATCAACAGGGGATTCCTACAGTACCCGGGCTTTCATAGGTTGTGGCGAGCTCCAGCGCTACTAAGCAGTGGCCCACTTTTGTTGAAGAGCACTCCAATGCATCAAGAGTCTGTACGATACCGATCATTACCTGACCGATGTACCAAGCAGCTTGCAATACCCCGCTGAGGAATACTCAAAGAAGCTCGCGTAGTGTACGATTATCAAGGGCAAAAGTAAATATAGGGCATTGGCAAGCAGTTGAAAAAGGCTATATAGGCAGCCTAGCATATACGAGAATCAAACTTGCAGACCTAGAGTATATCCGCAGGATGCTGGCATGGAGAGACCGGCGATCATTATGAACCAGGTTATTACTATAGAAATAGGGCATATATAAGTTGCCTAGTACCGATGCCCTTCTAGCTTGACTACGGCTCTGAAGCGAACAAGACATCGAGCACTAATCTTCTTTTTTATTTGTCTAGCTATAGCTATGTAGGAGGAGTTGTACTACTATAGAGCCTATAACAGAATCGAACTGTTGTATACCGCTCTCTCCTTTCGTCCGCTCTATATAGTATAAGGTGTCTAGTAATCCTACCCGCGTATAGAGGGCCGGCCCTAACCTACCTAATTCTTGAATATAATTAGAGTCTAACTAACTTACTCTACTATATTAGGGTCGAAGTCTATAGCTGAGCTATTAGGAGACGCTAGTCCGGTTTCGTAATTATATAGCTCTAGTGCGATATATATTAGCCCTCTTAATAATCTTATTTTTAGAGCCTCCTCTCCCTATAACCTCCTAAACATTACCTTACTTCCGCGTTTCCCTTCGTATTTAGGGGAGATACAGGCTACTCTATCGATAGCGATATATCGGATTACCTAGTTTCGGTAATATATAACCGCTATATTAGGTCTCTAGAGTTACAGTTCCGTACCGAAGGAGTAGGTAAGGTACGACTTCTATAGGTACTAGACCGTAGTTTAGTAGAGGACCGTCTATCGATATCGGTCGGCGTTGTTCGCTTTCCTATAGGTAGAGAACGGGCTAACTGCTATTAGGATTATAAGTTTAGCCTTTGTTCGTAGTCGTAGTATTTCTACTTCTAGATCTATCGCCGCTCTTCTCTAAATTCTTAGTATTTTATCCTATACTGCCTATACTACTTCGTAGTAGATCTAGATATATAGGATCGATAGGTCGTAGTTATCTTATAGACATCTCTTCCGGTTAGGCTCTAGCTATTCTAGTCGCTCGCCCGTCTTTACTTTTATATAGATTATTCGCTAGAGAAGGTCGCCTGCCTTTAGTATTTCTAGCTTCGTTTAGTATACTTCCTATATAAGTACGTCGGGTACGAGTCGTCCTATAATAGTCTAGTAGGCGTACTTTATTCTATCGATTCGGTACGCGAAGTCTATATCCTTTAGCCTATTTTAGAGGAGTATCTCGTATACTGCTCGAAAGCTGATTTATATAGCCTATAGGCCTTTGTTCTTAGTACTTCCCTTACCTATCTCCTAGAAGCGGATATTCGTCTTATAGGTATAGGTGTTTTCCTATCCTATAGCGGGCGTCGTCCGGAGTGCTTCCTTCTAGGGCTCTAGGAGCGAGTCGAGAAGGAGGGCGATCCTACTTCTAATATTGTCTCTCTATATCTTTCTGTAAATATATATAGGGATCTTAGGTTCTATTGTTTTAGGGTCTACTAGGTTACCTAATACGTATGCCCCGGCTTCCTATAGGAGGGTCTACCTGTCTAAGTTCTATCGCCTTACGCCTAATCCTCCCCTACCCCTAATTAGCGGATAGTACTACGGGTTCGTATTTAGGGCGTCGGCTCTTATCCTCGGTTCGAGTATCTAGACTACTTTCGAGTCTCGCGATTTATATATATTATATATTCGGCGCTATTCTGTCTACTAGTAACCGACGTATATTAGTACATAGTATATCTGTAAGGAGAACGCTTAGATCTAGGGGCTGTCTACCGTATTATAGAGGATCTAGCTATTTAAGCAGAATAGGATTATATCGCGGCTAAGTGCCGCCTAGAGGAGGCTTAGTTACGCTACCGCCCTTACGATTGTTGCCGCTATTCCGGCGTTTACGATACTCTTAATATCTATATACCCGATACCTCCTTAATTACGCGGTATATATACGTAGAAGTCTTTCTCGAGAGTCTTGCCTTTAGCGTCCTAGACTAGTCTGTAGTACGCTCTTTTAAGTTTAAATCTTACTTCGTACGGGATTAGGATAAAGCGTAGGGCGTATCTCGGTAGGGATATTATAAGCGAGTTCGCTATAAGGACCCTCCCTTTAATTAATAGGTAGAACCTAGCCTATTCTTTCCCGACCTTCGTAAATTTCTTAATTATCTTCTCCTAGTATCGCTATAGCTACTATATATTACGGATGCCTAGCGGGATTCTAAGGTGCTCGTATAGGTTATTATCCGATACTATCTTTATACCCGGGAGTTGAACGGTTAAGGGTTCGCTAATCTTTATAAGGTATAACTTTATCGTATTGACCTTTGCCCCTAATGCTTTGCTATAAGTATCTAGGATTTCTATCGCGGCGTCGGCCTTAGCCTAGTTGCGTAGTATAATCGCGGTGTCGTCGGCAAACATTAGTACTTTAATATAGCGCCCTCCTATTCTAATTCCCTTAATTCGGCTGTCTTTAATAATTAATTAGACAAGGCCTTTAATTACCGCGACAAAGAGGAGGCAGCTAATCGGGTTACCTTATCGTATACCGGACTTAATTTCGAACGCATTACTTAGGTAGCTATTAATAAATACCTTAATTCTTGCCTCCTTATATAAGGTCTTTAGCTATTCGATGAATTCTTCCGGTATACTAAGTATCGCTAGTATCTCCTATATAAAGTCGTAGTCGACTCTGTCGTATACCTTTTCTTAGTCTAGGAAGAGTATATAGCAGCCTCCCTAGCGGGTCGGTACTAGAGGCTCTCCTTAGACGTTGTACCTTATTAAATATATTGATATTATAGCTTGGACAGCGCGTACGTTGTCGTCAATAAGTCGGTTAGGTAGGAAGGTATATTAGTAGTCTCCGATAACTTCGTCGAGGCTTTGTACTAGGCGTTATATTAGAATCTCTGTATAGATCTTATAGTCTATATTTATTAACGATAGCGGACGGTAGTTCTTTAGGTCTGTTCTTTTACCTTTGTTTTTAAAGAGTACCGTTAGAATACCGTTCGTCTAATCTCTTAGTAGGTTGCCTGTTACTTAGATGCTTTAGAAGAGATATAGTAAGTGCTGGATTACTAGTATATCTTCCGGCTTAAAGTTCGTAACCTCCGGTTTTATAAGGTTTTCCGGTAGTTTGGTTATTGCCTTATACAGCTCGCTAACTAGCCTATCTTCTCCGGGGGACTTCCTAATAGCCGTCCGTCGAATTAATAAGAGTATTTCCTACCTTATAATCGCCTTAGTTAAGGTTATTGCAGTCCGGTTACTTAGTCTTACCGTTACTATCTTAAGGACAGTCTCTTATACTTAACGCTCCGTCGGTTTAATATCGTAAAGTTCTAAGTAGAACCGAACGGCTACCTAGAGTAGGTCTTACGAGTCTGTCTTCTCTTCTCCGTTATAGTCTACTAGCGCCTCGATTACTTAGTTAGAGTATTGTTTGTTACGTAGGTAGAACTACCGGTTAGGTTTCTTATTAAGTAGTATATGTTTCGCTAGGGCGTTGTAGGTATACTACAGTTATTGCGCTTCCGCTAGGTTATCTTCCTATACCGTAATCGCTTTAATCTTGTTCTCTAAGCCTAAGCTTATATCCGGTAGGTTCCGTACTACTGCCTCTGTTCTCTTATTAATTAGGCGCTGCCTTTTCTGTCTGATGTTGCCTTAGAGCTTTCGTCTATTACGGGTTTGTATTATAGCTAGGGCCCTTAACGCTTCCTTTAGCTTTATCTTAAACAGTAGCTATTGCCCGTCTTTAATTAGGAATTTACCTAGTAGGTTACTATAGTCCTCGGTATACCTCTTCTAGTAGAGTATTAAAGGGTTTATTCGCTAGCGGCCTAGGCCTCTAGCTACCTGTTCCTCCTTATCTAGTAGGGTCGAGACCGGCCTATAGTTAGGTAGGTAGCCTTTAGGCTTAATGTCCTATCGTCTTGTTCGATATATCTAATCGTTACGGATATAGATTCTATCGAGTCTCGAGATTCCCTTTAAGTATATATAGTACGTATAGTCTCGGGTTTCTAGGTATTGCGTTCGCTATCTATCCGTATAGGACAGGTCTAGGTTATTACTAGCTAGCGAGGTTAAGAGCTTACTATAGCCTTCTATTGCCTATATCGGGTCCGTTCGGTCGGAGGCTCTATTAATTCGTTCGATCGTAATATTCTAATCCCCGGCGATAATATCGTACAGTTAGAGTAGTTGTCGTTCTTAGAGCGACGCTAATACGAGATCGTACTATCGGCGTCGTTCTTCTCTCTAGGCTAGTATATAGGTTGTCGCTACTTAGAGGGGTACCTCTTTGCTTACGACTTTGTATACTAGGAGTCTACTATAGGCGTCTTTATAGACCTTAGGATTAGTATCCTATTTGGTCGTTCGGTCGTTAATTAATATACTAACCCCTCTACGGTTAGGTCCCTTATAGTTTAGGTACCTTATTTGACGCAGCGGTTTAGCGTTGTGTTCCGCTTAGTTATTAGTTAGGTTAGTGTCTTATAGGAGTGCGATGTCCTATCCTCTACTTATTATTATATTATAGATATCTCTAAATCGGGCAGGATTAGAAATTGAATTTATATTGACTAATACTATATAAATACTACTGTTTATATTTATTAGAAAAGGTAGGAGGGTTCGTTTAGTAGTAGTCTCTCCGGTAGGAGGTCTTGCTCTAATACTTTGTACGGGATTAGGCCTATATCTAGGTATAATACTACGAGGTATCCTCGCTTTATATATAGATTATATTCCCCCTTATCCTTTACTGCCCTAAAGACGGCCTTAAAAGACCCTACGTACGAAATACTAGGTTTTGGCGCGAGTAGGACCGAAAAGGTTCGGTACTTAATTAGTTTCTCGAATATATATATTACGTTCCGTCTTATAGCCGTACCTTGCTCCGAGAGCGTAGTACCTAGCTAGAACTTTACGGAGTTGTCGCGAATATACGTAATCTTAGCGATTTGTACGGTTACTATTGCGAAAGGATAGCTACTAATTTGGTTATATATAAATACTTGCGGGCCTAACGGTCGGTAGATCTTAATCGAGATCGGTTTTAACTACCCTCGTTTAGTTTAGACTATTAGAGGTTTAGCGAGCGAGTTTCGGGCTACTATAACTACTATCTTTTCTAATCGGCATTCTATTACCTATTTACCGGATCCGCGTTTGCCGGTAAGTCGGAAGCTAACAATATCTACTTTTTGTTAGATAAACTTAGCGGTAAAGAGGAGGTTAGTAACGTCTCTATCGGTAATAACGTCTCTGTTCTTATCTATTCTGTCTTCCTGTAATAGTTCTGTAAGCGTAAGGGTATACGTAACAGAGGTCCAAGGTATAAAAGGTATAAACAATATACGGCTTGCTAACTGAGGCATAATAACTCTGCCCTTCCTTCCTAGAGGAGGGCCCTCGCTATATATACAAGCTATTCTATTGTCTACTCCTCGCTACCGGCACCGCCTCCTCTTAGGCAGCAGCCGATAACCGGTTCCCTTAGGAACCCTCTTGATTTAGAACGTCTCCGATCGGTAGGGCATCCCTTCTATACCGGATCGCCGGGGGTCCGCGAGGGCTTCCCGTCCTGCGCGGTACGCCCCGCCTACCTCGCCGGGGGTTCGCTAGGGCTTCTCTGCCCTAGCGTATTACAGACGCCCCCTCTTAGGGCTAATGTCCCTAGTAGCGATAGGTTATTAGTCCCCTACGTATTCGCCCTACGAACGGGGGTAGACGTCTGCTCTTATCTAGGTGCCGCGTAGAGCTAGCGCATACCTACGGAATGTCTATGCCTTAGCATTAGTAAACATTGTATACAAATTCCCTCTTATGTTCGCGCTGTCGTAAAGCGTCGCTAAGAATATTTGCTTATAGTCGCGTCGCGAATTCCGTAGGTAGTAGTCGGGAGTGCGCGGTAGTGTCGCTATAGAGATAGAATATTTTAATAGGTTCGTCGCGCGTTCTACGATCCTCTTATTCCTTTCCTATTAACAACCTTCTACGTACTAACATCCTTATCCGCCTGCAGCTCTATTACTACTACCGTATCTAGATAGCTACACTTCTACTTCTCGTTCTTCGTTTACTCTTTGCAGCCCCGCCTCGTCCCTTAGTTTCCCTCCCCGGCTCCGCCGCTTTATTAGGCCCCTCCGACTATTATAGCGTTTACCCGGGGGTACGTAACG
>NW_016017389.1:156713-169815 GCF_000320565.1 Sphaerulina musiva SO2202 | reverse complement strand
GATTTAGAACGTCTCCGATCGGTAGGGCATCCCTTCTATACCGGATCGCCGGGGGTCCGCGAGGGCTTCCCGTCCTGCGCGGTACGCCCCGCCTACCTCGCCGGGGGTTCGCTAGGGCTTCTCTGCCCTAGCGTATTACAGACGCCCCCTCTTAGGGCTAATGTCCCTAGTAGCGATAGGTTATTAGTCCCCTACGTATTCGCCCTACGAACGGGGGTAGACGTCTGCTCTTATCTAGGTGCCGCGTAGAGCTAGCGCATACCTACGGAATGTCTATGCCTTAGCATTAGTAAACATTGTATACAAATTCCCTCTTATGTTCGCGCTGTCGTAAAGCGTCGCTAAGAATATTTGCTTATAGTCGCGTCGCGAATTCCGTAGGTAGTAGTCGGGAGTGCGCGGTAGTGTCGCTATAGAGATAGAATATTTTAATAGGTTCGTCGCGCGTTCTACGATCCTCTTATTCCTTTCCTATTAACAACCTACTACGTACTAACATCCTTACCCGCCTGCAGCTCTATTACTACTACCGTATCTAGATAGCTACACTTCTACTTCTCGTTCTTCGTTTACTCTTTGCAGCCCCGCCTCGTCCCTTAGTTTCCCTCGCCGGCTCCGCCGCTTTATTAGGCCCCTCCGACTATTATAGCGTTTACCCGGGGGTACGTAACGATTCCTTTCTCCGCCGCGTATATAAAGGATATAGTGCCTAATAACTAGGACTATAGCTAGTCGGACGCCGACTAAGACGAAACCGGGTACGTAGCTATATGCCTGCGGTGCGCAAAGTCGATCGCTATAGGGCGAGTGTATAATACGCCGGCATACCGTATATACGACAGCTACGCGAACAACAACAAGGCAGGATATAATAGTATAGGAAGGGTAAGTATCCGTCCGCCTCGCTAAGGGTTCGCCTTACTAACGAGTTTGTATACAGACCGTACTAAGACTCTTAAACAAGGTAATCGCCGTCTAACGCTAGAAGGATACCTAGGCCTCGTTATAGGTTAGGTTGGGTATAGGTTGGGTACAACCCAACTTAAATACCCAACCCTACAAATAAGCTAGGTACCTAGCTTATAAGCGGGGTACAACCTAACGGTAAAAACCCAGTAGGTATACCTAATAGGTATTGCAATAGGTATTACATAATACGAGTTGAATACCTACGAAATAGTAGAAAATAATATGAATAAGGTATATATACCTACTACCTGATTCCTAGAGCGCAGATTTTAATAGGAAAATATTTTATACTTACTGCAGCTGCCGACTATATATGCCGACTATACATACAGACTAAAAAGAGATTACTAGAAAGGAAAGCTCTAACCAATTGATTATAGTTATAAGCTACTATATACTAAGGACAGAAACTACCTTACTTCTTAGTAAGTAGCTGAGTATCTAGAGCAGATTGCTCCTTTGCTTGAGCGTCTTAAATCTTTTAATAGGCGCAAAGCTGATCTTCGAAGTTCAGCCGCTGCCAACTATAATACTGACGCGCAATTTTCTTCGCATCTCCCTCGAGAGTTTGCTAAGCAAGGCGTACGCTATCTTCTGAACGCTCTTTCGCAACAGTAAGCGCGTAAGCTGCCGCTACTAACTTATTAGCGTAGGCTTCTAACCTCTGCTCAAGAGTTTGCTTATTATCGCTAGTATTATTATCTAGCTCTTCTTGATTATAACTAGCTTGAAAGTCTCGACCTTAGACATCTTAATCTTACTTATCTTGCTCCTGCTTATCTTCGTCCTGCTTATCTTCGTCTTGATTATCTTCCTCTTGCTTATTATCTAGGAGTAGCGGAGTATTATCCTGAGCTATTAAATTAGTATATTATAATTAATAATAAAAGAGGAGTAACTTACTAAGAGTTGCCTGCTAAGCAGTAGATTCCTCGCTATTATTGTTGTCTACAGTCGGATTCTAAGTAGCGTCTAGCATATCCTCGTCGGAATCGTAATCAACAATTCGTCGAGGCTTCTTAGTAGGGAGAGGCTTACATTTTGGCGTAGCCTTCGGTTTCAGTACCTTAGGAGCTTTGTTCTTCTTTAGCTCTATATAGATGAAATTAGGATTGATAGGACCAGAGTTGTAAGGGCAGACTACGAAATCGTTAGGCCAAACACCCTACTCCTTAAGGAGCGAGCGAAGATACTCTATATCTTTGCCTTAGAGTGTGACGCGCTTAGCGTAAATAGCCAAAAGGTTGGCCGCTAGAGGAGGTAAGTAAGTAAGTAAGTAATTAATCAGAAAGAATAAGAAATAGGAAGACTTACAGGTAAAGATTCTTACTAAGAGAGACTCAGCATATTCTTGAAGAACGCTAAGAGCGCTTGCTTGAATACGAAGAGGTATATAAGCCTAATCTATAACGAGCTCCTTGATAAGTCTAGCAAATAGGGTTTTCTTAATATAGAGCAGGCTCTCCTTCTAGCACTTCCTAATCTCTTTGAGAGCTAATACTTTGAGGAAGTTAGTACCGACTACAAATGCCGACTACAAATGCTAACTATAAATGCCGGCTACAGATCTGTATTCTAGAATTACTTACTACCTAGGGTATATCTGTGTCCCTTCTTAATGCGAGCGCCTAGAAGCTTTTTACTACCTGTACGTAAAGGAAGTCCCTTTCTACTAGTGCGAGGAGTCTTGCGAGCAATCGATTGTTTGCGCTTCTGCGTAATCGACATAGCCGAGGCTATTGTAGTAGATTGGTACGCTAGTATAGTATAGTAGCGGTAGTGTAGTATAGTGTAGTAGCGGTGGTATAGTGTAGTATAGTAGTGTAGTGTAGTATAGTAGTGTAGTGTAGTGTAGTAGAGGTAGTAAGGAGAGAGAGAAAAGAAGGGGGCAATGTTAATATAGTAAGTTAGGTTTTTTCTGAAGTAGAGAGTAACTTTGTATTGTTGGGAGACAACCGCTCGGCCAATCAGAGGCTACGGATTGTTTGCTGCCTAAGTAATAACATATACGCACTTTACACGAGATCCAAATAAGGTTTGCGTACGTAATCTTCAATTGCCGGGAGTGACCGGCAGGTACGGTTAGTAGGTACGGTCGGCAGGTACGGTCGGCAGGTACGGTCGGCAGGTACGGTCGGCAGGTACGGTCGGTAGGTACGGTCGGCAGGTACGGTCGGCAGGTACGGTCGGTATAGGTAGTAAATATTATCGGAAAGTCTTCTCGGTAGGAGTCCTAATCCTTCCCCTAAGACATAGTCGGCAGACATAGTCGGCAGATATAGTCGGCAGATTCCTAAAAGCTTAAAAGTCATCTTTTCCGTTATTTTCCCCTAGGAAGCGCTTCCGAATCTATCGACAAAGTACTATATCCTTTTGCTACAACGTTACTCGTTTCGCATATATTGCAAGTATATTAGAGACTTCGAACTCAAGTGTAAGAAACGCTTCCGTCGCTTCCTATAGACAGAGGAGGGCCTCTGCTTAGAACCGGTATACGCTACTCGAAGATTTACTTGCGATATCCAAAGTAACTTCCCGACAGATCCTCTAGAATAGTAGTCGACGTATTAACAGCTCGGTCGTCTTCTAGTATCTCCTAATCTCGCGAAGAGCAGCTATACTAGGCTTTGTTCGTCGCTTAGTTCTCGCTTTGGGTGCCTTTCGTATTATAGGCTTCTTCTGCGGCCGTTGACTCCCTATCGGCCTCTTATTCCCTAGATAGGACTTTTTCGCGACTAGTTTCGTACGTCCCCGCCTCCTTTCGGCGAGGCTTTTACTTAGTCTAGGAGAGGCTGTCGGTTGAGGTAGTTGTCGTATACGCCGCCTAATCGGTATATCCGAATCTTCGCTAGTCTCCGGACTATAGATTACTAGACCTGCACCTTGATTTGCTTGCCTTTCTTCCTTCTCTCCGCTATAATTAGGATTATAGATTACTCCCGCAGTACCTTGAGTTACCTACTTGTCCTCCTTCTCTCCGCTATAATTAGGATCGTAGATTACTTTTGCGGTACCCTAAGTTCCCTACTTTTCTTTCCCCTTTCCGAGATAGGATATCTTTTCGAGCGGCTCCATTCGTTCCTCCTATGTCCTATCTAACTACTTCTGAGTCCTTATATCAGTTCCGCTATTAAAAGCAGCCTTCGGAAGCCCTCTAGGTCTCGATTGTTCGTCCTATAGTAAATCGAGTCTATAGTCGAGTTGGTCGTCGTTATCCCTAGGGAGGGAGGCAGAGACGTAGGTAGAGAGGGAAACAGTATCTATATTAGGCATTTTGAGAGCTTTAAGTATGTCTCGGTTGATTAACAAAGTTGACGATAGAGAAGAAAAGAGAGAAGGAAAATACGGGGGGTATAAGGAAAACCCGGAGTTTGCTAAGGCGCTTATCTCTAGAGTATATCGGATCTCGCGGGAAGGTAATTAGTAATCTATACAGGGATTCTATATATATCCTAAGGCCGCTAGTAGGGTATACGCCTTATACGCCGACTACGTCTGCCGAACACGTTTATCTATAGCTATAGGACCTATTGTTTTCTCTAGGGCGGATATATAATTTAGACGCGTATTTATATATAGGTCCTAGATATCTATACTTAATATATATATCGTTTTAATATAGATATCTATATACTATATATATATAACCCCTACTAGCAGTTGTCCTAGTAGTAGCGAACGAACGGACAACAACTTATATTCGAAATTAATAACGCCTAGGGGGGGGGGGGCAACTTACGTATAGTTCTTATACTTATTATCTAGAATAACGTCGGCGGTACAGTAGTGCGGTAGAGTATTATTAGTCCGGAAGGATAGGTAGTATCGTTGCCCGGCGTAACTAATACCGGGATTCGGCTGCTACCTAAACCTTAAATTGCCCTAGTAGGGTAAATTTACTTTCTCTCTCTTACTTTACTACCTTACTACAACACCTCTACAACACCCGTACCTCCGTACCTTTACTAGCGCCGTCGATACCTACCTTCGTAATTAGACCGAGTTCTTCTTCAACTACTATACCAATATCAGAAACTATTACTATGCCGAAACGCAAGAGCAATGCCCTAGAGGCACTAGCAAACAAGCGCGCAAAGCTCGGCGTAGCCTCGAAGTTACTCGAGGAGTACTCTCTTAAGCCAAATACTCTACGGGATAGAGAGCGTACTGCCGTAATAGACAAAGAAAAGAGGGCACAAGATCGATACCGCAAAGCGCGCAACGAATCCTTTGCGCGATTCAAAAAGGCACAAATTAAGGAGTATACGAGCTTTGAGAGCCTTACTAAAGATAAGCAACAGGAACTTATCGAGGGCTAGAGAAAGATATATACAAAGGAGTATAATCAAAAAGCGTAAGTATAGTAGGCAGATATAGTCGGCGGATATAGTCGGCAGATTTGAGTACTAACTTCTAATTTAGTACAAAGAAGCAGACTGGAAAGAGTACAATACTTCCTCCTAACGAGTAGGCAAAGATTAATAAAGCCGACTAGTTTCTAGAACTCGGCGATATCGACTCTAAGGAACAATTAACATTCCAGAAAGAAGACTAGATTAAGTAGGAATAGGAGTATCTATCTGTTGGCGAGGAGTGCGACAAAGGGGTTAGCGGCCTTGGCAATTATTGCCTTCCCTCGGAATCAGTTCTTAATCTATTGTCGACTCTACAGATAGAGGAAGCGAGGGCTAAGTCTATTAGTACCTTTGCTATCTAGGCATCCTCTTCCACTTTTTCGACGGCCTACAATTAATAGCACTCTTCTATCTACTACTTCTAGGACAAGATTGTTATCCTTAAGAACCTAGATATACTAAATAAGAAAGGCATAAAAGAGGTCTTGAAAATCGTTGGCAGCGAGACGATGAAGGTAAATATCTGCCGACTATATTTGCCGACTATAGAAACTAATTATAATTCTAGATTTGTATCGAAGAAGTCCGAATGCTATTACTATATAAGATCTTCTCGCCTATTGAGCGAGCCGTTTGCCGGAATGTCCTATCGTAGGATACTAAAGCTCAAGCCTACTATAGAGGGCGATTGCTAGGCCCTTCTTAGCTCATTCCCCCTACCTACGACTATACAGCCAACGGCTTTTTGCCTTCAAAGACAATAAAGGAGAACAAGCATCTCGCGAAGATAGCGTACAAGATATATAAGAAAGAGAACTCTCTTGTAAAGGAACAGACAATATAGCTAGTAGTAATATATAGTCTTATCTATTGTAGCGTAAAAGAGTATACTGGAATTACTCTCGAAGCTATCCTCCTCCTCCTCCTCTAAGAAGACGAACTCTGCCTCTCGATTTCTGGTCTTAAGGAACTGGTTAAGAAGGACAAGAGACTAGCTACCCTTGTTAAAGTTTAAGACTAAGAAGCGGAAGCGATAGGTAAATAGCAAGCGACGCCTGAACCAGGGTTTCGATAGGTTAGCTCGGATATAGCAGTGTTTCGGCATATCCTGTTAGCTATACCCTTGTTCTAGCGTAATACTATAATTAAGTATAGGAAATTCTCTTTCTTTTTCCCCTTTCTACTCCTACTTCTTCAAGATACCTCTGGACTTTTACGCTATTGTCGTCTATCCACTATGTTTTCGTCCTCCTTCTCGTCCTCCCTAGGAGTAGGAAGCTCCCGGCTCGAATCCTCCTCCTAGCCCGATACCTCTTCCGGGACCCCTACGCGATCGAGTGTACGGCTACGCTAGCGCTATAGGACGATACTCAACGCGCTATCGAGTCTAACACTAGGTCGACGCCGACGACAACCTGACGTTAGGCGGCGTAGAACGAGACGGCCGAGTCTAGTAGAAGAGGAACTAGATAGTTCCCTTATTCTCCCTATCGAGCCTGATTATATAGGAGAGTAGGATATCAAGTCAAAT
The DNA here is from genome assembly GCF_000320565.1 of Sphaerulina musiva SO2202. Lineage (NCBI taxonomy): Eukaryota > Fungi > Ascomycota > Dothideomycetes > Mycosphaerellales > Mycosphaerellaceae > Sphaerulina > Sphaerulina musiva. Next base: position 162,960 of record NW_016017389.1, on the reverse strand, counting down.
TGCTAGCTATAGAGGCTTAGGTATAAGGACAACTTTGAGCGTTAGTACGAGGTACGGTAGTAGAATTATACCGGAAAGCGCCTTAAAAAGCGGAACGGTCGTACTATGTTCGATCGGTCCCTAATTACCTAGGGAAGTAAGTCTCGGACATCTTAGGTATAGGATTTCCTAGAGGAGGGAATGCTTTAAGAAGATGCGACGCCTAAAGTCGTATACAGATGCTATAACGCTATACTAAAACATCTAGTACTAAATACTAGTACAACATCTGTCGAGAAGCATCTCGACTCCTCGAACTGCTAGGAGAAACAAGATAAGCGAGGGTTTATAAAGGAGATGTTTACGGCCGCGAAGCATCGACAAGTAAGTACTAACTTACGCCGACTATACCTACCGACTACGTCTGCCGACCACGCTTAGCTACTTTTACTAAGACGATATTTCTAGACTGTTAGCAATCTACGGTAGACAAGGGACCTAGGCTACACACCAGACGATTTCCCGCGCCTATACTTTAAGATAATTGTCGACAACAGTCTACTATTCCAGTTCTTTAAACGACCCTCGGTAAAACAGACTTATATAGCACTTCTCCCGGGACAGGTCGAGACAATTCCGTTCAAATGCGCGTCGATATACCGAAGGATGCTCGATACTAAGGTTATAGACTCCGCCGACTCCCTTAAAGCCCGTCTCGCTAGAAGATTCAAGATAGCTATCGCGTATAATAGTTAGCAATCCAGGACTATGAAAACCTTATTCCTAACTATACGGGTCTACTAGATTAACGACCAATAGACTTAGTACGAAGGGATACTTAGTTTCTCTTATATTACTAGCCGTTATACTAGTAATTATCTTGCAGAGATACTATTCGAGATCTTACAAGAGTTCGAGATTGAGCGCCGATTAACTGCTATTACGTACGACAACGCCTCTAATAATAAGACGCTATACAATGCGATATAAGGACACTTGCTCTACTGTTATTACTCTCCTCTAATATTCTATAGTGTTTCAGCGATTGATACTTGTTAAGAGAGGTACGGTATAACGGTTACTAAGCTACTAACGAGCTTGGAGCAGCTACCTCTCTATCTAGGTACGGAGACTAGTCCCGAATTAGAGATAGGAGAGGAAGAGGAGGAGGCAATTGCGGAGTATAATCGAGGTAGCCGTCCGGAGCGATTTCCCTACTTTGCCTATACTGCTCAACTTCCCCTAAAGGCCTTTTTCGACCGCCTAGGGCTTTGTCCTACGAACGACCTTTCCGAATTCTGGGATTACGACAAGGATAGAAAGATATTACAGAGAAGAAGAGTCCAGAGCAAGCAAATCAGCCGTCCTCAAGCTAATAGTATGCCCTATCTTCTTTTGAAGGTAAGATTAGTGTCTACGCCTAATAAACTATAAACCCTTCTACCTCGAAAGTATAGTCGACTCGCGTAGTCGGCAATTATGGTCGGCAGTTCGTTACTCTAGCTAATCTTAATCTCTAGATCCGGAAGCTTTGCGTCTTTATTAACTCGAGCTCCTAAAGGTTCGAACAGTTTATCGACCTCTAGAAAGAGATGCTTCAAAAGAAGCAGCCATTTGCAAAGTACCGTCGGTAGAAAGGCGTTCAAGATCGTATCCTAAGGGTCGTTCAAGACGTAAAGACAAGGTAGTCCTTAACAATGTTAATGCTCGATCGCTTTAGCAGACTCCAAGTGGTTATTGAATCTTATATCGAGCGACTTGACCTAGGTAAAGATATAGGCATCGATTCCGAAGAATAGCAAAGGGTAGAGTACCTTATCGACCTTACGAAACCATTTGCAGCGGCGACAGCGGTAATTAGAACTACGAAAGGTCTAACGATTCACCTTGTCCTCGTATACTACAACAAGCTTTTCGATATTCTAGAGGAGGCGATGAAGCGACTCAAGAATAAGAGGATACCCTAGAAGAAGGATGTTTTTCAGGCATACGAGGCTGCTTAGGCTAAGCTAGAGAAATATTATCGAGATACCTAGGATCGATTTGGCGATTACTACGGTATTAGCGTCCTCCTTACCCCCTGCCTTAAGCGGAAGTTCTAGGTACGCGATGACTTTAGGGATGAAAGTTACCGCGCGTATTACGAGGGTAAGCTAAGGGCAGAGTAGGAGAAGAGCTATCGTTCATTATCGAGTACCTCTACCTAGTAGGGCCGTTTTGGAAGGAGTCGGCACAAAGGCTATATCGACTTTACTCTTAGTAGGAGTACAGAGTCTTCTCAAAGTCAAAGACGCAGCACTAACGAGGATAACGAGCTCGCCGACTATTTGGACGCTGATATAGATGAAGGGGATCTATTCGAGGTACTAAAGACGTAGTCTTCAATAGAGTCTAAGTACCCTACTCTCGTATTAATAGCGCGGGATATTCTCTGCATTCCTGCCGCCGGAGTTGGGTATAAGCGCGATTTCAGTATCGCTCGACACCAAAGTCGTTTCAATCGCTAATACACCGTAGCAACATTCTCTAGATTGATGGTATCTCGTTTTCGCTATCGGGACGATAAGTACGATGCTAGAGTTCTTATCGCCTAGGAGGCTACAGAGGTTTCCTAAGCGCTTCTTAGTACTCTAACTTTATAGGAGATCCTTAGTAAAGACCGAGAGCAGACGAAAGATCTTATAGAACGGATTAGTGACTTAGATACGATTAGCGATGACGAGGGTAATATAGTAGAGGAGCCAAGGCGATCAGTACGCCTAAGCTTCAAGCTTGCGTAAGAGTGCCTCCGGGATGCTACGAGACGATTATAGGGAGATTGCTTTAAGCTTGTATAAAGTTTACCTGCCGACTATATTTGCCGACTATATTTCTTAAGATTCAAAATATCACAACTTGTAGCATAGCGTATATATAATCCTGAGTTTCTTCATTCAATTTAACTATAATCTTTACTTTCGTATCTATATCGGGTTTATATACAGTTTCTTTTCTTATGCCTAGTCCAAATAAATCGCTTCTTCGCTCTCGTTAGGGCACCCGGTTTCTAGGTTTTTTATTTCTATATACGAAGATTTAATACCTAATAGGTACGCAATACCTACTAGGTATCGCTAGGCCTCGTTATAGGTTGGGTTGGGTATAGGTTAGGTACAACCCAACTTAAATACCCAACCCTACAAATAAGCTAGGTACCTAGCTTATAAGCGGGGTACAACCCAACGGTAAAAACCTAGTAGGTATACCCAATAGGTATTGCAATAGGTATTACATAATACGAGTTGAATACCTACAAAATAGTAGAAAGAAATATTAATAAGGGATATATACCTACTACCTGATTCCTAGAGCGTAGAATTTAATAGGAATATATTCTATGTTTATTGCAGCTGCCGACCATATATGCCGACTATATATACTAATCAAAAAGGGATTACCAGAATAATAAGGGAAGCTCTAACCAATTGATTATAGTTATGAGCTACTATATACTAAGGATAGAAACTACCTTAGTTCTTAGTAAGTAGCTGAGTATCTAGAGCAGCTTGCTCCTTTGCTTACTGCTTCAAGGCCTCTACCTTAGCGTCTTATATCTTTTGATAAGCGCAAAGTTGATCCTCGAAATTCAGCCGCTGCCAACGATGAAACTGACGCGCAATTTTCTTTGCGTCTCCCTCGAGAGTTTCCTAAGCAAGGCGTAAGCTATCTTCTGAACGCTCTTTCGCAATAGTAAGCGCGTAAGCTGCCGCTACCAGCTTATTAGCATAGGCTTCTAGCCTCTGCTTAAGAGTTTGCTCATTATCGCTAGAATCATTATCTAGCTCTTCTTAATCATAACTAGCTTGAAAGTCTCGACCTTAGACATCTTGATCTCGGACATCTTGATCTTGCTCATCTTGTTCCTGCTTATCTTCATCCTGCTTATCATCGTCCTGCTTATTATCTAGGAGTAGCGGAGTATTATCCTAAGCTATTAAATTAGTATATTATAATTAATGATAAAAGAGTAACTTACCAAGAGTTGCCTGCTAAGTAGTGGTATCCTCGCCATTATTGTTTTCTACAGTCGGATTCTAAGTAGCGTCTAGTATATCCTCGTCAGAATCGTCTTTAACGATTCGTCGAGGCTACTTAGTTGGGAGAGGCTTGCATTTTGGCGTAGCCTTTGCTTTCAGCGCCTTAGTAGCCTTATTCTTCTTTAGCTCTATATAGATGAAATTGGGATTGATAGGACCAGAATTGTAAGGGCAGACTACGAAATCGTCAGGCCAAACACCCTACTCCTTGAGAAGCGAGCGAAGACACTCTATATCTTTGCCTTAGAGTGTGACGCGCTTAGCGTAGATGGCCAAAAGGTTGGCCGCTAGAGGAGGTAAGTAAGTAAGTAAGTAATTAGAAAGAATAAGAAATAGGAAGACTTACAGGTAAAGATTCTTACTAAGAGAGACTCAGTATATTCTTGAAGAACGCTAAGAGCGCTTGCTTGAATGCGAAGAGGTGTATAAGCCTAATCTATAACGAGCTCCTTAATAAGTCTGGCAAATAGGGTTTTCTTAATATAGAGCAGGCTCTCCTTCTAGCACTTCCTGATCTCTTTGAGAGCCAATGCTTTGAGAAAGTTAGTGCCGACCACAAATGCCGACCACAAATGCCGACTACAAATCTGGATTCTGGAATTACTTACTACCTAGGGTATATCTATGTCCCTTCTTAATACGAGTGCCTAGAAGCTTTTTACTACCTATGCGCGAAGGAAGTCCCTTTCTACCAGTGCGAGGAGTCTTGCGTACGATCGATTGTTTGCGCTTCTGCGCAATCGACATTGCCGAGGCTATTGTAGTGGATTGGTGCGCTAGTGTGGTGTAGTAGCGGTAGTGTAGTGTAGTGTAGTAGTGTAGTGTGGTATAGCGGAGGTAGTATAGTATAGTATAGTGTAGTAGAGGTAGTAAGGAGAGAGAGAAAGGAAGGGGGCAATGTTAATGTAGTAAGTTAGGTTTTTTCTAAAGTAGAGAGTAACTTTGTATTGTTAGGAGACAACCGCTCGGCCAATCAGAGGCTACGGATTGTTTGCTACCTAAGTAATAACACATGCGCACTTTATACGAGATCCAAATAAGGTTTGCGTACGTAATCTTCAATTGCCGGGAGTAACCGGCAGGCACGGTCAGCAGGTACGGTCGGCAGGTACGGTCGGCAGGTACGGTCGGCAGGTACGGTCGGCAGGTACGGTCGGCAGGTACGGTCAGCAGGTACGGTCGGCAGGTACGGTCGGTATAGGTAGTAAATATTATCGGAAAGTCTTCTCGGTAGGAGTCCTAATCCTTCCCCTAAGACATGGTTAGCAGACATGGTTGGCAGACATGGTCGGCAGATATAGTCGGCAGATTCCCAAAAGCTTAAAAGTCATCTTTTCCGTTATTTTCCCCTAGGAAGCGCTTCCGAATCTATCGACAAAGTACTATATCCTTTTGCTACAACGTTACTCGTTTCGTATGTATTGCAAGCATATTAGAGACTTCGAACTCAAGTGTAAGAAACGCTTCCGTCGCTTCCTGTAGACAGAGGAGGGCCTCTACTTAAAACCGGTATACGCTACTCGAAGATTTACTTGCGATATCTATAGTAACTTCCCGACAGATCCTCTAGAATAGTAGTCGACGTATTAACAGCTCGGTCGTCTTCTAGTATCTCCTAATCTCGCGAAGAGCAGCTATACTAGGCTTTGTTCGTCGCTTAGTTCTCGCTTTGGGTACCTTTCGTATTATAGGCTTCTTCTGCGGCCGTTGACTCCCTATCGGCCTCTTATTCCCTAGATAGGACTTTTTCGCGACTAGTTTCGTACGTCCCCGCCTCCTTTTGGCGAGGCTTTTACTTGGTCTAGGAGAGGCTGTCGGTTGAGGTAGTTGTCGTATACGCCGCCTAATCGGTATATCCGAATCTTCGCTAGTCTCCGGACTATAGATTACTAGACCTATACCTTGATTTGCTTGCCTTTCTTCCTTCTCTCCGCTATAATTAGGATTATAGATTACTCCCGCAGTACCTTAAGTTACCTGCTTGTCCTCCTTCTCTCCGCTATAATTAGGATCGTAGATTACTTTTGCGGTACCCTGAGTTCCCTGCTTTTCTTTCCCCTTTCCGAGATAGGATATCTTTTCGAGCGGCTCCATTCGTTCCTCCTGTGTCCTATCTAACCACTTCTGAGTCCTTATATCAGTTCCGCTATTAAAAGCAGCCTTCGGAAGCCCTCTAGGTCTCGATTGTTCGT
>NW_016017389.1:152209-156008 GCF_000320565.1 Sphaerulina musiva SO2202 | reverse complement strand
GCTAGTAGGATATACGACTTATACGCCGACTACGTCTGCCGAACACGTTCTTCTATAGCTGTAGGACCGTATTGTTTCTCTAGGCGTATATATAATTTAGTACGCGTTTTACTATATAGGTCCTAGATATCTATACTTGTATATATATATCGTTTTAATATAGATATCTATATACTATATATATATATATATAACCCCTGCTAGCAGTTATCCTAGTAGTAGCGAACGAACGGATAACAACTTATATTCGAAATTAATAACGCCTAGGGGGGGCGACTTACGTATAGTTCTTATACTTATTATCTAGAATAACGTCGGCGGTACAGTGGTGCGGTAGAGTGTTATTAGTCCGGAAAGATAGGTAGTATCGTTGCCCGGCGTAACTAATGCCGGGATTCGGCAGCTGCCTAAACCTTAAATTGCCCTAGTAGGGTAAATTTACTTTCTCTCTCTCACTTCACTACCTTACTACAACACCTCTACAATACCCGTACCTCCGTACCTTCACTAGCGCCGTCGATACCTACCTTCGTAATCAGACCGAGTTCTTCTTCAACTACTACACTAACATTAGAAACCTTACTATGCCGAAACGCAAGAGCAATGCCCCAGAGGTACTAGCAAACAAGCGCGCAAAGCTCGGCGCAGCCTCGAAGTCACTCGAGGAGTACTCCCTCAAGCTAAATACTTTACGAGACCGAGAGCGTACTACCGCTATAGACGAAGAAAAGAGGGCACAGGATCGATACCGCAAAGCGCGTAACGAATCCTTCGCGCGATTCAAAAAGGCACAAATCAAGGAGTATACGAGTTTCGAAAGCCTCGCCAAAGATAAGCAACAGGAACTTATCGAGGGCTAGAGAAAGATATATACAAAGGAGTATAATCAAAAAGCGTAAGTACAAATATAGTCGGCGGATATAGTCGGCAGATTTGAGTACTAACTTCTGATTTAGTACAAAGAAGCAGACTGGAAAGAGTATAACACTTCCTCCCGATAAGTAGGCAAAGATTAATAAAGCCGACTGGTTTCTCGAACTCGGCGATATCGACTCTAAGGAACGATTGACATTCTAGAAAGAAGACCAGATTGAGTAGGAATAGGAGTATCTATCTGTTGGCGAGGAGTGCGACAAAGGGGTTGGCGGCCTTAGCAACTATTGCCTTCCCTCGGAATCAGTTCTCAATCTATTCTCGACTCTACAGATAGAGGAAGCGAGGGCTAAGTCCATTGGTACCTTTGCTATCTAGGCATCCTCTTCCACTTTTTCGACGGCCTACAATCAATAGCGCTCTTCTATTCACTACTTCTAGGACAAGATTGTTATCCTTGAGAACCTAGATATACTAAATAAGAAAGGCATAAAAGAGGTCTTGAAAATCGTTAGCAGCGAGACAATGAAGGTAAATATCTGCCGACTATATTTGCCGACTACAGAAACTAATTACAATTCCAGATTTGTATCAAAGAAGTCCGAATGCTATTACTACATAAGATCTTCTCGCCTATTAAGCGAGCCGTTTGCCGGAATGTCCTATCGTAGGATACCAAAGCTCAAGCCTACTATAGAGGGCGATTGCCAGGCCCTTCTTGGCTTATTCCCGCTACCTACGACTATACAGCTAACGGCTTTTTGCCTTTAAAGACAATAAAGGAGAACAAGCATCTCGCAAAGATAGCGTATAAGATGTACGAGAAAGAGAACTCTCTTACGAAGGAACAGACAATATAGCCAGCAGTAATAGAAAGCCTTATCTATTGTAGCGTAAAAGAGTATACTAGTATTACTCTCGAAGCTATCCTGCTCCTCCTCCTCCAAGAAGACGAACTCTGCCTCTCGATTTCTGGTCTCGAGGAACTGGTTAAGAAGGACAAGAGACTGGCTACCCTTATTAAAGTTTAAGACTAAGAAGCGGAAGCGATAGGTAAATAGCAAGCGACGCCTGAACCAGGGTTTCGATAGGTTGGCTCGGATGTAGCAGAATGTCGGCATATCCTATTAGCTATACCCTTGTTATAGCGTAACACTATGATTAAGTACAGGAAATTCTCTTTCTTTTTCCCCTTTCTACTCCTACTTCTTTAAGATACCTCTGGACTTTTACGCTATTGTCGTCTATCTACTATGTTTTCGTCCTCCTTCTCGTCCTCCCTAGGAGTAGGAAGCTCCTAGCTCGAATCCTCCTCCTAGCCCGATACCTCTTCCGGGACCCCTACGCGATCGAGCGTACGGCTACGCTAGCGCTATAGGACGACACTCAATGCGCCATCGAGTCCAACACTAGGTCGACGCCGACGACAACCTGACGTTAGGCGGCGTAGAACGAGACGGCCGCGTCCAGTAGAAGAGGAACTAGATAGTTCCCTTATTCTCCCTGTCGAGCCTAATTATGTAGGAGAGTAGGATATCAAGTCAAATTGCTAGCTATAGAGGCTTAGGTATAAGGACAACTTTGAGCGTTGGTACGAGGTACGGTAGTGGAATTATACCGGAAAGCGCCTTAAAAAGCGGAACGGTCGTGCTATGTTCGATCGGTCCCCAATTACCTAGGGGAGTAAGTCTCGGACATCTTAGGTATAGGATTTCCTAGAGGAGGGAATGCTTCAAGAAGATGCGACGCCTAAAGTCGTATACAGATGCTGTAACGCTGTACTAAAACACCTAGCACTAAATACTAGTACAACATCTGTCGAGAAGCATCTCGACTCCTCGAACTACTAGGAGAAACAAGATGAGCGAGGGTTTACAAAGGAGATGTTTACGGCCGCGAAGCATCGACAGGTAAGTACTAACTAACGCCGACCATACCTGCCGACCACGTCTGCCGACCACGTCTAGCTACTTATACTAAGACGATATTTCTAGACTGTTAGCAATCTACGGTAGACAAGGGACCTAGGCTATATACTAGACGATTTCCCGCGCCTATGCTTTGAGATAATTGTCGACAACGGTCTACTATTCTAGTTCTTTGAACGACCCTCGGTGAAACAGACTTATATAGCACTACTTCCGGGACAGGTCGAGACAATTCCGTTCAAATGCGCGTCGACATACCGAAGGATGCTCGATACTAAGGTTATAGACTCCGCCGACTCCCTTAAAGCCCGTCTCGCTAGAAGATTCAAGATGGCTATCGCGTATAATGGTTAGCAATCCAGGACTATAAAAACCTTATTCCTAACTATACGGGTCTACTGGATTGACGACTAATGGACTTAGTACGAAGGGATGCTTGGTTTCCCTTATATTACTAGCCGTTATACTAGTGATCATCTTGCGGAGATACTATTCGAGATCTTATAAGAGTTCGAGATTGAGCGGCGATTGACTGCTATTACGTGCGACAACGCCTCTAACAATAAGACGCTACACAATACGATGTAAGGACACTTGCTATACTGTTATTACTCTCCTCTAATATTCTATAGTGTTTCAGCGATTGATACTTGTTAAGAGAGGTACGGTATAACGGTTACTAAGCTACCAACGAGCTTGGAGCAGCTACCTCTCTATCTAGGTACGGAGACTAGTCCCGAATCAGAGATAGGAGAGGAAGAGGAGGAGGCAATTGCGGAGTGTAATCGAGGTAGCCGTCCGGAGCGATTTCCCTGCTTTGCCTATACTGCTCAACTTCCCCTAAAGGCCTTTTTCGACCGCCTAGGGCTTTGTCCTACGAACGACCTTTCCGAATTCTGGGATTACGACAAGGATAGAAAGATATTATAGAGAAGAAGAGTCCAGAGCAAGCAAATCAGCCGTCCTCAAGCTGATAGTATACCCTATCTTCTTTTGAA
>NW_016017389.1:147705-152138 GCF_000320565.1 Sphaerulina musiva SO2202 | reverse complement strand
TCTTGCGGAGATACTATTCGAGATCTTATAAGAGTTCGAGATTGAGCGGCGATTGACTGCTATTACGTGCGACAACGCCTCTAACAATAAGACGCTACACAATACGATGTAAGGACACTTGCTATACTGTTATTACTCTCCTCTAATATTCTATAGTGTTTCAGCGATTGATACTTGTTAAGAGAGGTACGGTATAACGGTTACTAAGCTACCAACGAGCTTGGAGCAGCTACCTCTCTATCTAGGTACGGAGACTAGTCCCGAATCAGAGATAGGAGAGGAAGAGGAGGAGGCAATTGCGGAGTGTAATCGAGGTAGCCGTCCGGAGCGATTTCCCTGCTTTGCCTATACTGCTCAACTTCCCCTAAAGGCCTTTTTCGACCGCCTAGGGCTTTGTCCTACGAACGACCTTTCCGAATTCTGGGATTACGACAAGGATAGAAAGATATTATAGAGAAGAAGAGTCCAGAGCAAGCAAATCAGCCGTCCTCAAGCTGATAGTATACCCTATCTTCTTTTGAAGGTAAGATTAGTGTCTACGCCTAATAAACTATAAACCCTTCTACCTCGAAAGTATAGTCGACTCGCGTAGTCGGCAATTATAGTCGGCAGTTCGTTACTCTAGCTAATCTTGATCTCTAGATCCGGAAGCTTTGCGTCTTTATTAACTCGAGCTCCTAAAGGTTCGAACAGTTCATCGACCTCTAGAAAGAGATGCTTCAAAAGAAGCAGCCATTTGCAAAGCACCGTCGGTAGAAAGGCGTTCAAGATCGTATCCTAAGGGTCGTTCAAGACGTAAAGACAAGGTAGTCCTCAACAACGTTAATGCTCGATCGCTTTAGTAGACTCTAAGTGGTTATTGAATCTTATATCGAGCGACTTGACCTAGGTAAAGACATAGGCATCGATTCCGAAGAATAGCAAAGGGTAGAGTACCTTATCGACCTTACGAAACCATTTGCAGCGGCGACAGCGGTAATTAGAACTACGAAAGGTCCGACGATTCACCTTGTCCTCGTATACTATAACAAGCTTTTCGATATTCTAGAGGAGGCGATGAAGCGACTCAAGAATAAGCGGATACCCTAGAAGAAGGATGTCTTTCAGGCATACGAGGCTGCTTAGGCTAAGCTAGAGAAATATTATCGAGATACCTAGGATCGATTTGGCGATTACTACGGTATTAGCGTCCTCCTTACCCCCTGCCTTAAGCGGAAGTTCTAGGTACGCGATGACTTTGGGGATAAAAGTTACTGCGCGTATTACGAGGGTAAGCTAAGGGCAGAGTAGGAGAAGAGCTATCGTTTATTATCGAGTACCTCTACCTAGCAGGGCCGTTTTGGAAGGAGTCGGCACAAAGGCTATATCGACTTTACTCTTAGTAGGAGTACAGAGTCTTCTCAAAGTCAAAGACGTAGCACTAACGAGGATGACGAGCTCGCCGACTATTTGGACGCTGATATAGATAAAGGGGATCTATTCGAGGTACTAAAGACGTGGTCTTCAATAGAGTCTAAGTACCCTACTCTCGCATTGATAGCGCGGGATATTCTCTGCATTCCTGCCGCCGGAGTTAGGTATAAGCGCGATTTCAGTATCGCTCGACACTAAAGTCGTTTCAATCGCCAATACACCGTAGCAACATTCTCTGGATTGATGGTATCTCGTTTTCGCTATCGGGACGATAAGTACGATACTAGAGTTCTTATCGCCTAGGAGGCTACAGAGGTTTCCTAAGCGCTTCTTAGTACTCTAACTTCATAGGAGATCCTTAGTAAAGACCGAGAGCAGACGAAAGATCTTATAGAACGGATCAGTGACTTAGATACGATTAGCGATAACGAGGGTGATGTAGTAGAGGAGCCAAGGCGATTAGTACGCCTAAGCTTCAAGCTTGCGTAAGAGTGCCTCCGGGATGCTACGAGACGATTATAGGGAGATTGCTTTAAGCTTGTATGAAGTTTACCTGCCGACCATATTTGCCGACTATATTTCTTAAGATTCAAAATATTACAACTTGTAGCATAGCGTATATATAATCCTGAGCTTCTTTATTCAATTTAACTATAATCTTCACTTTCGTATCTATATCGGGTTTATATACAGTTTCTTTTCTTATGCCTAGTCCAAATAAATCGCTTCTTCGCTCTCGTTAGGGCACCCGGTTTCTGGGTTTTTTATTTCTATATACGAAGATTCAATACCCAATAGGTACGCAATACCTACTAGGTATCGCAATACCTACTAGGTTTGTACCCAACCCGATAGGTTGGGTATACCTAGCTAAATACCTATACCCATTAGGTATTGCCAATACCCAACCTACCCTACATACCCACTAGGGTAGGTTGTACCTATGATGAGGCCTAGGTATCGCAATACCTACTAGGTTTGTACCCAACCCGATAGGTTGGGTATACCTAGCTAAATACCTATACCTATTGGGTATTGCTAATACCTAACCTACCCTACATACCTACTAGGGTAGGTTGTACCTATAATAAGGCCTAAGGATACCTATAATAAGATCTAGAGAGAGATTACGGCTAGTTACCCGGCAAGCTCCGTAGAGGACGCGCGCGCCCTCGCGGAGGGCGACGAGGAGTACTGTCGCTAGGCAGCACGCCTCTATCTTATAGCGCGAACCCTTAATAGAGAGATCTATACTATTAAGGTAGCGTACTACCGTACGGGGACTACTGTAGGTAGGCCTACTCTCGCGCTACGGTCGACCTAAGACTACTAAGGCTTGCTGCTCTTAGAGCAATTGCGTTCGCTAGGACGCTATCCCGTATAGGGACCCTTAGAACGCCTCTAAGGGTCGTTAGCGGTAAGTCTTTAACGACGCTCCCTGTTTTCGGGTACTAGCTAACCCTATTATAGTGTCCCTCTACTACTACGGCAGACGCCTTCAACTAGACGCGTACGAGGTTCTACTAGGTAGTACCTACTGTAGTATTACGCCTAGACGAGGCCCCGGCGGTTCCCCGCGCATCGCCCCGTCCTTAAGCAACCCTACTAGCACCCCCTATAGGTCGGAGTCGCCGTCGGGGTAGTCGCCCTGTAGTATATTCGTCTAACGATAAGGAGCTTCTAGCTACGGTCCCGACGCTAGTAACCTCTCGTCGGCGCGGCGAGAAGGTACGCGAGGTTACCCTATCCCTAGAGCGGGGTCCCGTATTGCTAGACTTTGTTCGAGACGCCCTTCCTAGCCTACGTCGACCTAAGGCTAGTATCGTTCCCGCCTCGACTAACGATACGCCCTCTCGTCCGCGTAGCGGTCCTACGGCGACTACTCGTCCTGCTACTCGTCCGGCGGTCCCTATCCGAGACTTACTAGCGCGTACCCCGGCGGCTCGTCGCTAACTAGTAGCTCGCGAGACCCCTCGCCGTTCGACGGTCGGTCGTATAGTGCCTCGTACGCCGTACAGTAGTCGTACTTTGAATACTATATACTCTCTATTACCCGGCTATATAGCTAGGTACGATTTTAATACCCTAGAGGGGATCGCCGCGGCTACCTTAGACCGGGCACTATATCTGCGCCGGATACCTAGCCGTCCTACTCCGATATTACCGTCGTCGCGCTCAACCTAGGGAACTCCCCGATTATCCCGCTATAGCGGTCGCCCTATTAAGAACCCTTAGCTAATACGTCGGTTCGATAATAGATACGACGAGGAGGATGTTAGCGATAACTAGGAGATAGGGGACGCGCCGCCGCTAGAGGTAGAGCCCCTATAGGATAAGGACCTCCTTATAACGGGCGCCCTCCGAAGTGAATCCCCGGCGCCTGTAGTACTATCGGTTACCGTCGCGCCGCCCGTTCTAGCCTCTCCTCGCGTCTCTAGGGCGCCGTTATTTCGAGGCTTCTTACCCTTACCTACGGAACGCGAGGCTTCTCGAAGCCTATTACGCCTAGTATTATATCCGGCGATTCCCTTTCGCTTTACTAACCCTCTTTCTCGAGAGTCTGCCTACGCCTCTCCCTTAGCGACTATACTACTGTCGCGTCCGTTACCTCCTACCGCCTTTAGAACCGCGCCGTCGTCGCCGGCTCGTCGGCAATCAAGCCCGATAGCCGAAACTTACCCTAGCCCGCCTTTGTTTATATCGCCTCGCCGCGAGGTTAAGTCCTCTTTCGACCCAGAGGAGTAGGGTCGGGCTATTAATATTAGCGGGGATCAGATTCCCGATATCGATCTGCGGTCGATATCGAATATAGGTTATAACGGGTTAGTAGCCGTCCTAAGGGACATTCGTCGCTTTCTTCTAGACGCGGAAGTCCCGGCACTACTACGTAAGATTTATCGGTTGCCTCCGTACCGGGCCCGCTAATAGGCTATAATATAGGCAGATTACGGGTTCTAGTAAGAGGAATACCTAGATAATTACGAGTTCGGGGGTCTTGTCCGGTACGCGGCGCCTAAGGC
>NW_016017389.1:16201-147501 GCF_000320565.1 Sphaerulina musiva SO2202 | reverse complement strand
CGCCGTTATTTCGAGGCTTCTTACCCTTACCTACGGAACGCGAGGCTTCTCGAAGCCTATTACGCCTAGTATTATATCCGGCGATTCCCTTTCGCTTTACTAACCCTCTTTCTCGAGAGTCTGCCTACGCCTCTCCCTTAGCGACTATACTACTGTCGCGTCCGTTACCTCCTACCGCCTTTAGAACCGCGCCGTCGTCGCCGGCTCGTCGGCAATCAAGCCCGATAGCCGAAACTTACCCTAGCCCGCCTTTGTTTATATCGCCTCGCCGCGAGGTTAAGTCCTCTTTCGACCCAGAGGAGTAGGGTCGGGCTATTAATATTAGCGGGGATCAGATTCCCGATATCGATCTGCGGTCGATATCGAATATAGGTTATAACGGGTTAGTAGCCGTCCTAAGGGACATTCGTCGCTTTCTTCTAGACGCGGAAGTCCCGGCACTACTACGTAAGATTTATCGGTTGCCTCCGTACCGGGCCCGCTAATAGGCTATAATATAGGCAGATTACGGGTTCTAGTAAGAGGAATACCTAGATAATTACGAGTTCGGGGGTCTTGTCCGGTACGCGGCGCCTAAGGCCTCGGAGGGTACCCGGGACCCTACGCCGGTACTAGTAAGCGACTACGCTATAGCCGAAGCGCCTTCGGCAGAGGGTAGCGTCGGGGGTTCGCGTATAAGGAGCGGGATATTTAGCATATTTAGTAGGAGGTAGCTAGGGGTCTACTAGGGTTGTAATAGTTTATCTTGTACTATATACTTTTCTTTTGTCTGCTGCTCGCTCCCTTAGAGGATACCCGCGATAATCTCTACTTATCTAGTAGCTTATTTATATTTTCGAAGTTGTCCTTAGGTTCCTAAGTGTCAAAGTCCTTATCGTACCCTTTCTACCTAAGTCGGTATTCCGTCTCCCTCTTCCTTTTCCTTTCGTCTACTATCTTGTCTACTTCCTATACCTCGGTACTATCGGCGGCGATATCGGGGGACGCTACGTTTGCTAGCGGAGCGCCGGGCCTTTCGTAGAAGGGTCGTAGGAAGGAGATATAGAATACCGGGTATATATAGTAGGTATTTAGTAGGATTAGCCGGTATACCTACTAGCTGTCGCCGACTACCTTATTAACCCGGAATAGGCCTAGGAATTTGAGGGATAGCTTCTTACTAGGCTAAGTCAGTTTCAAGTTCTTTGTGCTTAGGAGTACTAGATCTCCTTTAGCGAACGTCTACGGAGTATAGTAGTCGTTATACTAGCGCTACTATCGCTTCTACGCTTGTTGTATACGAGTCGCCGCTTCCGCTCGTACCCGTTCTAGCAGCTAGACTTTGTCCGATACTACCGGCGCCTCCTCTTTATAGTAGACGTCTACGTCTAATACGGACTACCGGGGATGTTTCCTATATACTATTATAAACAGCGTCTCGCCGGTGGTCGCGTATACCGTATTGTTGTATACGAATTCCGCGTATAGTAGGAGGGACGCCTAGTTGTCCTGTCTATTAGACGTAAACATCCGAAGGTAAGCTTCTATCGTCTGATTCTAGCGTTCCGTCTGCCCGTCTGTTTAGGGATAGTACGCAGTACTTAGCCGTCGTTTTATCTAGTATTAGTAACAAATCTCGGTCTAGAATACCGAGGTAAAGAGCGTACCTCGGTCGCTAACGATTCCCTTAGGGAGCCCGAATTTAGTACCTATATACGCTATAAACACTTCAGCAAAGTCCCTTGCCGTCTACGTTTCTTAGGCCGGAATGTATAATAACATCTTCGATAGCCTATCGACAATAACTAGTATAGAGTCGTACGTTACCCTATAGTGCTTCGCCGGAGGTAACTTAGTAATAAAATCTAAAGAGATCTCCTCCTATACATTTCCTAGTACCGGAAGCGATTTCAGCTCCCCTAATAGCATCGTTCTAGGTGCCTTAGCCTTTTAGTATATATCGTATATCTTGCAGTATTCTCTTATATCCTATCGGAGCTCCGGCTAATATAACGAGCGGTAGACTAACTTTAGCGTCTTATCTTCGCCGAAGTGTCTAGTAAGGGCGGAGTCGTAGAAGTTAGCTATAATTTCTGCTCGGACGGCCGGCTTATTTAGGACGTAAAGCCTCCCTTAGTACTATAGTAGGTTCTTGTTATCAAACATCTAGAGGTCTAGCTTACTATAGCGGGTTCGCCGGATATCCTTCTACTCGTTCCTTTTATAGGCGACGAACTCGTCCCGTTGCTATAGCAAGGCTACGAGACTTCTGAAGGGTTGCCCTATATCGCTGCTTGTAGTCTAGCTCGCAAGTAGGACCCTTACTATTAAGCGTAGTACGTAGTACATATATTTACTAGTACTAGCGACCGGAGTTGTATCGCGTAACGGCGCCGGGGGTTCGCCGGGCGTATCCGAAATTTCGGTCGTAGACTCCTCGCTACTTGCTATACTAACCTTACCGTTACGGATTCGTATAGCTATTACCGCAATACCTAGGTCGGCCAATTTGAGCTTGTACTAGAGGGTTAGTAGCAATTAATTGACCGCGTCGTTCTTAGTCTAATAGTCCGCTCGTCTCGAGGGGCTATCTACTAGGTTAGTCTTCCCCGGCCGGTAGTATATCTCGAAGTCGAATTAGCCTAGATACACCGCCTATCGGGCTTGTCGCCCGTTTAGCTTCTATACTGTCTAGATACCCCTTAGGTTGTTATAATCGGTATATACCTGCAGCGGGGTATATACGTCTGTAAAGAAGTGTCTCTAGACCTTAAAGCTATAGACGACCGTAAGGAGCTCTTAGTCGTACGTTTCGTAGTTTCGCTCCGCCGGCGATATCTTTCTTGACGTAAAGGCGATAGGGTGCTACCGGTCGTTATAGAGCTACGTTAGGATCCCGTATAGGCCGTAGTCGGACGCGTCGGTTTCTAGTCGTAGGGGCTTCGCCGGGTCGTAGTAGCGGAGTATAGGGGCGGAGGTAAATATCTGTTTCAACGCCTGAAACGCCGCCTCCCCGGCCTCCGTCTACTAAAATTCGCCTTTCTTTAGGAGGTTAGTCATCGGGGCTGTTACCTTCGCGTACCCGGCTATAAAACGGCGGTAGAAGTTAGCGAATCTAAGGAATAACTGCAGTTCCCTTAGGTTGGTCGGCGAGGGCTACTTAGTAATAGTAGCGACCTTCTCGGGGTCGGTGTATACGCCTTTACGGTTTACTCGGAATCTAAGGAACGATACCTCGCTTTGCGCAAAGGTACACTTCTTTAGATTAACGAACAATTCAGCCTATTCTAGCCTAGCGAGTACCCGGCGAACCGCCTCCTAGTGCCTTTCGATATTATCGTAGTAGGTATAGATAAGGATGTTATCTAGGTATACTACTAGGATGTTATCGAGCAGCCCGGCGAGGGCCCGGTTAACGTACGCCTAAAATGTAGCCGGGGCGTTAGTTAGCCCGAAGGGCATTACCTTATACTCGAAGTGCCCGTATCGCGTTCTGAAAGCGGTCTTCTATTCGTCGCCTTCGTAAATACGGATTCGGTAGTACGCGTCCTTAAGATCTAGAGAGGTAAAGTACTTAGCGCTAGTAAGGCGCGTAAGGCTTTCGTCGATAAGGGGAAGCGGGTATCGGTCCTTAATAGTAATCGAATTCAAGGCGTAGTAGTCGACGTATAATCGCAAGGTCCCGTCCTTCTTTAGTACGAATAGTAGCGGAGCCCCGGCGGGGCTAGTACTGTATACAATCCGTCCCTACTCTAACTCCTTACGGAGGTATTCCTAGAGGACTTCTAGCTCCCGCTAGGAGAGATAGTAGAGGGATCCGAAGGGCGGTTCCTTACTATCTATTAGTTCGATAGTATAGTCGGTTGCCTTATAGGCCGGAAGGATCGCCGCGGAGTCGTTATCGAATATATAGCGATATCCTTCTAATGTAGCGGGCAGGGAGACTTGTTTTGCCTCGCCTTAGTTAATCGCGTAAATCTAGAAGGTCGAGCCCTAACCTCCCTAGGGGTTCGCTAGGCGTAACTACCCTACTATATAGATAGGGGAGGAGTCTTCCTTCGATTCGCGCTTCAACCTCTTTAGGGAGACCCTCTCGAAGCTAGAGATTATAAGTCCCTATCGCTATATACCGGGACCGTTCTAGATATCGATGCCTAGGGTCTTTAAGGAATACCGGCTAAGGAGGATAGAAGGTCCGTCCTAGTCGATACCGTAGGCGAGAATCTTCGTAGTTCGGGTGTCTATACTAGAGTCGCTAAGTTTCAACTAGAACTCGTAGGCGCCGTAGTAGTAGGTTTCGTAGGTCGACAGCTATCTAAGTAACGGGAGTTAGGCCTCGATTCGGGATAGGCCTATTTCTACCGCTACCTTCTAGCTGATCGTAGTTACCTAGGTATACGTATCGAGGGCGACCTGTATAGGTTTTATACCTTCGCTAGTAATAACAGTTCCTACTGTTTCGACAATATCCCTAGATTCAACAGGTCGGGGCCCCGTCGCGTCCTAAGTGTTCGCGACGAGCCTAATTAGTTTTTTGGCTAGACGGGGGTCCGGTTAGGATTACCGCGCTTTGACGGGTAGTCTAGGCGAATGTAACCTATCTTGCCGTACTCGTAGCACTTTAGTCCTAAGTAATCCCCTTTGTCTAGAGCGGCTTTCGCGGCAGCGCCCGATTTCGGGGCTTTAGCCGCGTTAGTACGCGGTTCCCTAGCGTCTCCCCGGCGATCTCGATCTTTGGATTTTAGCTTATTGCTGCTAGTCCGCCCTTTACTGCCTTAGGTCCTCGGGTAGTTCTTCTCGATCTAGGTCGCTAGGTTAACTAACTCGTCCCGTGTTTTAGGGATAGAATTGTAATCGACGATCCGTCGGCGGGTCTCCGGGTATAACCGGGCGAAGAACTAGTATAGCTGTTGTTCTAGAGTATACCGTTCTAGCTATACCTCGAGAGTCTCTAGGTATATTAGGAACTCCCTTAGAGACTAGTTAGTACGTTGTTTAGCGGACGTATAGTCTAGGTAAGCCTAAAGCAGTCGAGCGTTAGGATCGTCTAGGAGGTTAAGTAGGAACTGCTTAAAGTTATCCTAAATCGTATCCTTACGCTCGGCCTCGGTTATCCGCTACTAGTATACGTACTAGCGGTCCCTCGGGATATATCCCTTAGAGAGGTACTGCATTGCCTAGATATACTTCTCGGCTTCCCGTTAGAAGGATCGTAGATTCTAGAGAAATACGACTTCGTACGATATTACGAAGTCGCCGTATTCTTTTAAGGACCTCCCCTCGTATTCGCTAGAGGCTTTTACCGAGCGTTTAGGAGGAGGGGCAATATCGGTTTCTATAGTATACCGCTTATAACCGCGGCTACTCTAGAGGTCGGCTACTTCTTAGATTAGTAGTAGACGTTCCTTTTCCGCCTATAGGCGGGCGATATCTTTCTAAAGGTCGCTTAGCTCCTCGCGTTCGACGATAATTTCCGGCTCGGAATCGTTTGTATCTTCTAGCTAGATACTAGCAAGAGCTTCTATAGATTCCTTCTAGTCGAGCAGTTCCTAAACTCGTCCTACTTCGATATCTATAGAGGAAGATTGTTTAGTAGAGGCCTGTTCTAGTACAGAGGGGTTCCCCGGCGAGTCGCTAGGATTCTGTCTAGTAGAACGTCCTCCTACTATTGTTCGGACCTTTCCCTTATAATTAAGGTACGAGAGTTATTATATAATGGTTCTATAAGCGTAAGGGTATACGTAACAGAGGTCTAAGGTATAAAAGGTATAAACAATATACGGCTTGCTAACTAAGGTACAATAACTCTGCCCTTCCTTCCTAGAGGAGGGCCCTCGCTATATATACAAGCTATTCTATTGTCTACTCCTCGCTACCGGCACCGCCTCCTCTTAGGTAGTAGCCGATAACCGGTTCCCTTAGGAACCCTCTTAATTCAGAACGTCTCCGATCGGTAGGGTATCCCTTCTATACCGGATCGCCGGGGGTCCGCGAGGGCTTCCCGTCCCGCGCGGTACGCCCCGCCCGCCTCGCCGGGGGTTCGCTAGGGCTTCTCTACCCTAGCGTATTACACTTCCGGTACTTGGACGAATAGGTGCTTTTTGTCGGTAAACCTATCCTTATACTATTCCTTACTTTTACCGTAGTCCGGTTAGGTTAAGGGGAAGACTACTAGGAGTACGGATTTAGACTTCGAGAGTCCCCGGTTAGTAGAGATAGCTCTTAGCTTAGGTAGGCCTAATACTAGGACTCCGGGTAATATAGGTTACGTCTCTTGTTCTCGGCCCTTAGGCGTCTTGTTTAGCTATAGGCCTTTTTAGGCAGTCGGCGTTAGTATTACGTTAGCCCTTTTCCCTTTAACCGTCTCTGTTAGCTATCTAGGTCGTCTACTATTCTGTCTCTTTCCTCCGGATAGGGCCTACGCGCTTTCTAAGATTCCCCGTTTATAGGTTAGTAAGTTAGTCGGCTACCTAGGGGGGCTAGATTTGTAGAAGGCTTCGGATAGTAGGCTATCCGTCTAGTTATTATCCTTGTCGTCTTTATTACTTACCTACCCCGCTGCTTGTTCCGGGAGTCGTATATTATTAGAGTTATTAATAGTAATCGGGGCGGGGCTAAGGTTAGCGAGGAAGGATTCCGCTTATTAGGCCGCGACCTAGGCTATTTCGGCTTTGCGTTTAGCCTCTAGTACCGCTCTTACCGCTAGTTTGCGCGCTTCCTATATTCTAATATAGTCTAAGTCGTTACCGTAGTTTTTGCCGTTCGTATTCTTCCTTAGGAGCCTTTTTGCTAGCAGGTTCGTTAGGGTATTGTCTAGGTCGTTATTTGGTTCCGGTCCCGGGTTTTTAGGGTTAGCTGCCGGGTATCGTATTAGCGCTTTACCCTTACGTAACGTAGCTAGTAATATAGCTTGTACCTATAGTGTTAGTACGTTCGGTAGGGTAGGCGTAGGCGCGGGTAGCTTACTAGTTATTAGTATATTAGTATCGCTTATCGTCGCTACCGTCTCTTTCTTCGGCTTCTCGGTATATTTTGTCTTCTTCTTTTGTCTCTTTGCGCTCTTGGATTGTCCGCTTGATTCAATAGCTTCTCGTATTTTAGCTTATTATTGTTTAATCCTCTTCTGCTTTTTCGCCGCTTTGTCGTTGTCTTTCTTTGCCGCTTTAGCCTAGGCCTTCTCCTTCTTAAGCCTCTATATTCGCTCCGGGTATTAGAACTTTAGTAGGTACTTCTCGTTATAGTCTACGTAGTTGTCCGGGTATAGGGTAGTAGCTAAGTATTTAATACTATAGGTTTTATAGATAGGAGGGTATAGGTCCTACGTTTAGTACTTATCGTAGTACCTTCGGTATACTCCTGAGGGTATCTCTCCTCTCTCTTTCTACTCTAGCGTAGAGGACTATAACTCTTACTATTTAGCGTCTTTAAGGGCTCGTTTCTCCTCTTCTCGCTACTTAGCTTTAGCCTTCTTACTATCCGCTATCTCGACCTCTACTACCTAACTTTCCGGGGTCGTTAAGATTAGGCCCTTTAGTAAGACTATAAGATCTTAGTAGCTATATTTAAAAGGGTTCTATAGCTTGTACTAATTATCGTCTTAGGGTTCTCTATTTAGGCTACTATAACAGTACTTTTAGAGTCGTACTTACTACCTAGCGTATTAATTAGGGTTTCTAGCCTATCCTTACTTAGCGTACTATAGGTACGGAAGCGTCTATAGGCAGTTTTAGAGTTAATTGTTGCTTAGCTAGTTAGAAGGGAGCTTTTAGAGCAGTCGGGTAGATAAGAGTACGCGGTACTGCTTATACTTAATCTAGGTTCTATCTAGCTATACTTCTATTTATATTTAATCTTTTACTATAACCGTAGCGGGCGTTTAAGCTCCTCGGGATTGTTTAGTTCCTTATCCGCGCTATACTAGTATACCCTCTCTTATACGCTTTACCGCTTCCTTTGTTAGGGCTATAGGTATTACTCCGTAGCTATCCTTCGTACTGTTGCTAATATTATAGGCTTTACCGCTTTGTTCCCTTACCTCTTTCGTCGTTAGCTTCCTTCGTATAGGGGTTTATACGTTATCCGCTTTCGACTCGGTAACTCGGTAGGTTTCGTATCTTTGTTTAGGTATCGGTCGTAGATAGGAACCGCGGGTATAGTCATTTAGCTAGTTATTAC
Source organism: Sphaerulina musiva SO2202 (assembly GCF_000320565.1). Lineage (NCBI taxonomy): Eukaryota > Fungi > Ascomycota > Dothideomycetes > Mycosphaerellales > Mycosphaerellaceae > Sphaerulina > Sphaerulina musiva. Next base: position 139,347 of record NW_016017389.1, on the reverse strand, counting down.
TTTACCTGTACGCTTAGTATAGCGCGCGTCCGTAGTAACCTATTCTACCCTTAGAGTATCTACGTTAAGGCATACGTACTAGTACTCTCGCGCTGTATCGCAATTACGCGTTCGGCGCGCCGAAGTAGTTGAATAACAGTTGTTCAGTGCCTTAAGGCCCCGTTGCGCGTTCGTTCAGCGCGCTTTTCTGTTATTCCCTCCTCGAGGGTGAAGCGAACAAGACATCAAGCAGATCCACACCCGACTACCATCGCACTACCTGCCAATTACCACCTGGTCTCAATGCAATATTTCTCCTTTTTGGCACCTTTGGCTGCCTTCCTACTCCTTTCTGCCGCCCTCCAGAACAACGAAGATATCGAAGCTAGAAACAGTATTTTCACCCGATCTGAAGACGAACTCGAAACGATTCCAGCGTATGCAAACAGTCTGTTCGCACGAGGAGAGGACGAAGAGGACTTGCATTATGTTCATCCCAATTACGGGTGCCGGGCCTGCACTTGCACTGCGAGGGTAATTGCTCCCGGGAATGGAGATTATTTCGACATAGGCAACAGCAACGGGAAACTCCTCGAGGCCCTAGGCAAGGGGAACTGTGCGACAGGTGGCCAAATGTCAGATACTAGTGGTTTCTGGGAGCCACTCTCTAAGGACCGTTGTACTGATGCATCCTACAAGAAGTGCAAGGCATTCTCGATTAGGGGCTGGTTCCAAATTTACCGATTGGCGGGAAACGGCCCGTCGTGGAGCATGTGTGTTGACAATCTTGTAACGGCTGAAGGAATTAAGGTTAGGGTCGCTATTGAATGCCATGACTGCGACTCGCGAAGTTGCGGAAGCAAGCACGATTGCGGGGTCTGTAAATGTAGACAAGGAGGCAAACTTTTGGATCTTTTCTGTAACGCGACATCAAATGACGCATGAGCCGGAGACTGTGGAGGATACGATGCGTACAGGGGGATATTGTTATAGGCAATAAATGTCTGCTACAGGAGTTCTGGCGAGGCGCTTTGCAAAGATATCATTCCGTTGCTTTGATTGTCTCTACAGCCCCTAGGTTGCGCTGTACTACGAGAAAACGAGCCGGCCAATACACCGCGGTCAGTCGAGGTGCCCTTAAAGAGGAGGAAGGGAGGTCAAGTAAGAATGCTGCAAATTGAACGAGAGTGTTCATTGCTCGGGTCGTCGATTGATGAGCTAAGAGACGTCGACTGGCGTTCCGCTTTTTCAGGACTGACTGCATTGTCCAAAGACGTCTAGATCATTTCTAATACCTCGAGATAATCGACAGAACCTGACTCCCAAATGCTCTCGCTGTCAGCTGATGAATGTGATGATGCTTCGGAACGGGACGCAGAGCCCCCTTTGCTTAGACAGGAAGTGAATAAGACGTGGAGCGTCGATAGTCCTCACATCGACAACACAGCTCTTTTCGTATGTGCGAGAGGAAGTTGATGTCGTTGGGTGACCGTGGGACACGAAGACACGCGACGAGGCGTGGCTGGCACGTGGCGCGACTAGCACTTACTCCTTGTGTTTTAGTACACTTTCTTCTCTACCCACCGTTCAATCAAGGTGTACATACGCAATACTGAGGTACTAGCAGGTACCTATGTACATAATTACGAGCACACCTTCAGTGGGTACAGGTATAAGCCGCATCTCTTTGTACAGATGTTGGATATCTCGTTCTCGTTGCGCCTGCTGTCACCGAACGCCTATAGGCTCTGTCTGCTACTCGCAGCGACCGAACGAACGATTCAAAGTCGAAACCCCCTTTCGAGACGCACCCGATCCCTCCTACCGACACTTCTCAACATGGCCATACGACCGGCGCTTGCTCGCAAGAAGCTCAAGAGCAAGGAGAGGTTTAAGACGTACTCTGCACGCAACACGTCCGATCTGACGGGGCAAGCTCTCTGGCGGTATACTGGCGCAGATACGCTGAGAGCGAGACCTGTTTAGCAACAGCCTGTGCCAGCGACTATGCCCACAGTCGCTATTATAGCAGAGACTGTTGACGACTATGAAGAGCGAGTCGATCAACATGAAGCCAAAAAACACACCGTGAAAAGTTGCCTACGAGCAAGGGCAGAGACGTGCCTGGGAAGCACAGCACCGGCATAACGCCCGAGTATCTCTCTCAGAGATCAAGTGAAAGCATTTACTCAATCAGTAGAATGGATACCCTGCTTGTGCTCCCGGTGAGGCTGAAGTCTAGTGCGGCCGACATACTTTGGGCATGACTAGGTTACGATGCCAGGTCAACGCGGCGAGAGCAATGACTACTTACAACCGCCGCAGTGTTTTCTTCCGCCGGAGTCCGATGGATCGACACTCAGCAGTGTCGCAACAGCACGACGATGAAGGCCGCTGGAAGAAAAAAGTTCTTTTATTAGCTGTTGGCAAGCCTGGCTTACCTAAGCCACCGCTCTCATCGCCTCCTGTCAGCTTGTCGCAACATCCACCAAGAGCTGGCACATTCGGATCAGCCTCTCGCCTCCAGTCAGGATCTCTTTTCGGGTCGCCCTGACTACACGATCGTGCTCCCGGCGAGCGTTGTGGAGGAACGAGTCATGATTCCGTGCTCAATACGGTTCAAAAGATCAACAATCGTGCTGCTAGGCACCTCCTAGGTAGTGTATCCACGACTCGAGCAGCATTGATTAAGCTCATTCCCAAACGTCATACAACTAGGAGGTACGCCCATGCTCCATGTTCACTTTGCGCGCATGTGTAGGTATGTGTGGACGTCGCGAGGTCACACGTAAAACACTTGCTGAGACGAGAACTGTAAGGAAAAAAAAATCCAACACCGAACCTACAAGTTATTTTTTGCTCAAAAGCATTTCTTCGGAAAGCCCTGCACTGTGCAGGAGAAGGGGTTACGACAAAAGTCCCCCTAGGGCAGCTACCTACATTACCTGTACACTGGGCATCATTCGTTCGCAGCATGTGCAGCACAACAACCTCCACCGGATTTGTGGGGGAGGGGGGTTTCTTTTTTTTAAGCGCGATGCATGCATAATACATCGCATCGCATCATGCAGTGACTTGTCTCAAAAGTCTGCAGGATTTGAACAGGTACATGTGTCTCATCTGCACTCCGCATTTGAAGGCGGCAGTTGAGAGGAGTCGGTCGGTTTTTGAGAGACTAGAGGTATTCTTAGAGCGGAGTAAGGGGGAGGAGTATGGAAGGAGGAGGTAAAATACCTACCTTAGTATCAGGGAGGCTAGTAGCTATATGTACCTTAGGTACATGTATGTCCCGGAGGTACCTCCTATAAGGTACCTACTAGCAAACAAAACCGGCGAGGGCAACATAGACGGTAACTCAGACCTTACCTTACTTACCTTGGGTAGTACTGAGTCACGCTACTGAGGTACCTACCTACCTTACCTCCTACCTATGGTAATTGAAGTCTTCGTCAGCTAGGAGGTAAATGATCTAGTCTACTCTAGTCTGGTGTAGGTTAGAATGAATAAGGGATTTGACATAGCATGACTTGACATGATATGGTAGCGGTTGGCGGTGCTTTGGTTTCTCTTCGTGCTTGTACTTCTGCGGCTTCTGTTTCTTCTGCAGTAAAGGTAGGTATCATTTATCTAATAAAAAGGGGTATAGGGTGTGTGTGTGTGTGTGTGTGTGTGTGTGTATAATCAATCAATCAACAACAACAACAACACTACCACCAAAGTGATGAAAAAAACAATTACCAACCTCACTAGGTGTATCCAACTACCTAGGTAACTCCACCCAACAACAACAAATCTCCAGCAATGACTACCATCTATCCTCCTTGGGGCCACGAGCAAATCGCATAATCCCATTGTCCATCTTTATTACTGTCAATCGGAGTACATCCATTGCCATTTCTTTTGCATGGGAAACCCTGTGTATGAAGAGAGAGAAATCCCAGATTAGCTGTGAAGACCAATTGAACTATTTTTTATTTTTTATTTTTGCTTTTTGCTTTTTGCTTTTTGCTTTTTCTTTCTCTTTTTCTAGGGAGAGGGAAAACATACGCTACCGCATGCGACCTTTTCTTGATTACCATGCAAGCAGTCACCAGTGGAGTAGTCACAGTTCTAATATGTATCAGTTGGGTTAGTATATGTTATGTTTCTTGGGGGGGGGGGGGCAGCAGCAAGCAGCAGCGATGGATTCTGGATGACATACCCAGTAGATGGGTTTTTGTTGTGCTCCGATAACGCCAGTCACAAGTGCGAACAGTGCAGCGAAATTGGAGAGCTGCATTGTGGTGGTTGGTTGGTAGATCTTGATCTTGATGTTGTTGTTGTTGTCCCGTACTCAAGCTGTGAGATGAAAGTACACGGGGTTTGAATGAGGATGCTGCTTCACATGCGGAGTCCGCTTTATACGTGCGACCCTCCCACAAAGTCATACACACACCCTCTCTCTTTTCCCAGAAGGCGGATGTAAAACTAGGGCTAGAGCACAAGCAACCTGGAATGTGCCACGTTTGACTAGGAACCATGTCCCAGGTTTAAGCCATGTCCCAGGGTTAACACGACGGGCGAAGTCTTAGGTGGCATAGCGTTTGGATGGAAGGACGAGTAATTTGGCTATTTGGGTGTAGGAGTGGCGCAATATTACCTTCTAGCAATAGGCAAAAGTCAGCACTAGACATGTGAAAATCGTGGGTGTTTTGCGGTCGATTGCGCTCTTGGCGGAGCGTTTCGTTATCCTTTCTCTCCATCATGCCAAAATGGAGACTCAGCTATGATGATGGTAACTTGGATGTCCATCCGTAGGTGTCCGCTATGGTAACGAGGTCTGTTGGGGATGATTGGTCACAGCGAAATTTCGAAAGAAGTAGCCCTCGTGTTCATGACTAGAGAATGATTCGAGATCGGGATGTCAAACTAAGTTGTGGTATAGTAATGGAAGTGTGTGTCCTGGATAGCATGTTCTCCTCGCGCATAGCGGCATCAGTCTCTGGCGGGTTGACCTCGCTGTCGTTAAATATTTGTTGGGTGAAATTGACGGATGAGCCGGCGGTAAAGGTGCTTGTTTCAACATCCCGAACATGCAATTATAGTCCTCCAGACTCCTTGGAACCATTTGGGATGGCGTCCTCAGTATGCATGCTAGAATACTACCTCCTACCTCTGTAGGTGGTACATGTATTCTGGCTGATGTTGGAATCAAAAGCATACCAGGAAGTATAATCGTTCTAGAATCCGAATCGGCCTTTTTTGCCACTCACCTCGACCACCGAAGCTTGCCGTCGCTTGCTGATGGCCATCATACGCGCAGGTCACATCGTATCGCCGGAGTCCCGTATTCCCATACCGAATATAGTGTCCTTGTTGGCAGGTCTACGCGTCTGATGTGGCTTTTCGGCATACCGTGGAGTCTTTTGGTATCTTGTTCAAATGTTTGGAGGTACATAGCGCAGGATACAGCCGCGTTCATCGTATCTTGCCTTCCTCCAAATAGTATTCGTTGCAGACTTGTTGATGTTGCCGGATGGAAGGTCAGAGTCTGCTTGGCTGCCTACAGTCTAGGTAGGTACATTCCTCAAACGCCAAGGAAACCTTTTTTCTTTTTCTTACACACACTTCGCAAAATTCGACGAATAGAGATGGTATACTCGGATAATAAGGCCACGATGATACATCAACTTGCTCTCTCTGGCGAGTGCACATGGCAGCAGACCCCGAAGCTAAAGAGGCGGCATCGAGGGAACGAGGTAGCACATGTGTGTTGAGTTAGGTGGAAAGCTGGCACTAGTCGTTCGACTACATAAGTTGGAAGGATATGGAGAGAGAAGTGTGATGCTATTATATTATCTCGAACCTGTCCCGGAATTCACTCCACTGCTCCTCAAAGATGCAAGGGAGAAATAGCAGTCCATTTCTCGACATCATAGAGCGCTCTAGAGGGTGCTCGCGAAGGGTTGAGTAATGACTGACTTCACTGTCTCCTATGATGTGCCCATTGTTGCCGCACTGGGCCGGTGCTGGTCTGTACTGGAAAAGACTGAGTGTGACGGCAAGAGATCCCGCTGCTTTACGAACACCTGCAAATGCTCCGCCTACGCCACGCTATGGTGAAAGCACCATCATCGAGCAAGGGTTTCGCTATCCGCGGACTCAGCCGCATTCCTTCGCAGGCATGTTCGGATAGTTGCAATCGTAACGATCACGAGAATGCGAGCCATTCAGATTGGACATGGCGTCTGGCATACCACTTGGAAATTCCCATTTGGACCAATCTACCTTTGAGGTAAGCGGCATACCATTCAGGAACTCCAGGTGCGCCATGTCCTCCGTCAGTAATTCAGGCATGCCCGCCATGGTTGGCGACTGTGAGACCGCTTGTGGATGGAAGACTTCGTGTGTCCACATGGGAGTCGGATGACTATAGGGAGGTAGTGGTCCAGCCGGAGGAGGTGCCATCATTGGTGCCGGCTGCACCGGGGCTTGAGGCATCATGTGTCCTGACCACGCATGTGTCTGCTGGAGCACGATGGCAAAGTCACTTGCTTGTGCCTGACCAGGCACGGACTGGAAGCTGTTGACGGAGCTTGCTGGACTGCACTTGCGACTGCTCGTATGTGCGATTGAAGGTGGTGCCATGGAATTGCAGTTCTTGCCACGACTTGTCTGTTGCCGCTTGGCCGTGCCTCGGTCTGCCTCAATATCGATGCTTCCCCTGCGAGCGGCTGTTGGTGTTGAGGCAGGAGATGTAGAAACACCTTTGATTTCGAGCATGACAGCTTTCACTAATGCTGCCATACGTTCGGCAGGTTGATAGGCATGGGCCATGTCCTGTAGCGCGGCGTGCAGTATTTCAAGATACTGGCAGTAGTTTTTACGCTCTGCTGCGTCGGGCATGTATGCGAGCGCGGCTACAAGGGCGGTTGCCGCAGATCCTGCGTGCTGCATTGCCGCGCAGGACATGAGCTTACCGTCGAAGCGCTGTCTGTGGTACCAAAAGATACGGGCCATGGCGACTGCGGACTTTGTGCATATCGATCGGCTGGCCTGGGATAGTTGCCTGTCTAAAGCGTTCGAATCCTCCTCCTCCTCTTCTTCCACCTGGTCGGGGTTGGTGGCATCATCATAACGCGCAAACGGTCGATGAAGCAGTATCAGTGTTGCATGGTACTGCTGGTGTAGCATATAGAAGGACAGCGGCGCATTTTGCTTGTTCTCTTCCGTGTATCGTAGGTCAGGGGATAGGCGAGACACCCAATTGTGGAGCTCGCTGTCCAAGGCTGCCATCTTGAAGTACGCCGACTGCTCTGGAATGTGCGCTTGATTGTTGTGTTGCCAGTACTCGGCCTGCTCCACGATGTTCCCGGCAATCTCCATCAGCGCAAAGAGGGCCTCGTATATTCTGCCATCCAGGCTTTGCCCATTGCCGGCTGGCATGCAAGACCCAAGTCGCTCGAACTGGTTAGTCAATGAGTAGACTTCAAGATCACGGCTCTTCATGGTCAGTGGGCGACCGAGGAAGAGTGACCAATACCGATCATAGATGACACATGCCAACAGAGCGACTCTTCGAACATCCATCTCCCGCTGCGAGAGTCCGGCGTTCCTGCCATCAAGATGCAACCCCAGATCGTAGCATAGTCGCATGGCCATGCCAGCGTACATCCAGCCCACGTTATCGCGGCCTACGCCAGCCTCATAATCAGCAAGTATCAGCAGCGCAGCGATCGAGGGCAGTCCTCCAGGTCGTTGAAGCTCAAGATCCAGCATCAACTTTGCCTCACGATGCAGCAGGTTCTCTCGGTTCGGCAGTGCTATGTGTTGCATGTCTGCCCTGGACTTGTCCGAGAAGCGAAAGCCCATGGCCAATATGCACACATGAAGGAAACCGGAGTAGTATCGCGTCCTTTGATCTCGACGGTCTTCATCAAATGCTTCCTGGTGAACGACGTGCAATACGGAGTTGTAGTGCTGCCAGAACAAATCCATCAGGTAATCGTGAGTCTCCGCAGCCAAGGAGCGGATGCAGTCCTCTGCTCGCCGAGCTTGTAGAGTGGCCTCGTGAGAATTGGCATCATCGCCATCACCAAGCTGAGAATGGATGTGAAAGTTCGCAGTACCCCCATAGAAGCGGTGACGACCAGACAGCTGATCCAAGGACAAGTGCCCGCGAGTGGACAGCAACTTGCTCACCAGACCTTCTTTCTTGTCATCAGCAAGGATTCCGATAGGGCTACTTCGTTCATCGTGAACACCGGTGGCATTGCTCGTGGAGGATGCATATGATGATGATACATGATGGACGTCCTGGCCGCTCGGGGGACTCGGTTGCTCTCCTTTGGAAGGCAAATGGCCGTACGACGCCGACATTGCCGGCCTTCCTCTCGTCGTCTGGGCCGGGTACTGCACTGGTGGCACTTCCGCACCCTTCTCCTCGAGCATGGACTCCAGCATCGTCACCCGCTCGGCGAGCGCAGCCATGTAGGCGCGCGAGATGGGCCGTCGTCGTTCATCGTCGAGCTTGATCACGCATTCGGTTGCCGAGCGCCGGCACTGCACGCATTCCTGACTGCCCGGTGGAATAACACACTACGTCTGCATCTCAGTTTGGGGGGGCCCTCTATCACACTCCCTCTCTCTCCCACACTCTCTCTCTCCGTCGACAGGGAGGGAATTGACTTACTCGCACGCGACGCTCGCGACACGTTGCACATGCGACGGAAGCTCGATGCCGACTTTTCTGGCGTTTTTCACTGCCGCCGCTGCCGCCGCTGCCGCCATCCGCCCCAGGATCCGGTTGAAGTGGTGGAGCGTGGTGTTGACCGCTCAAGACAGATTGCCGGGTTTCCCCATTCTGCTGCTGGACACCTGGAATAATATTCATGCCGATCGCGAATAGCACAAACGCCGCAGAGACTCCTGAAGGCGCACGCACCGTGGGAGGTGGTGAGCAGCAGCAGCGATCGACTTTCTTTTTGGCAAAACACAAATCGACAATGCCTGTCTACCATGCGACGATTAGGTAGGTCCATTGTGGTCGACTGCGGCGTGATATTGCCACGCTCTAGCAGCCGACTCCCTGCTCTCTCTCCCTCTCTTTCTCCGTCTCTCTCTCTCCTCTCTCTCCTCTCTCCTCTCTCGCTCTTCTCCCCTTCTCGGTCTCCCTGGCTGCATCACGGAAGCGGACTCGCGCACGACCCAAGTGGTCTGGACACCTAGTCACCAAGCCTTGCGGGGCTTACAGGCGCGCCTAGCTGTCCCTAGGCTGGTCGGGATAGCCAGGAGCCCTGGAGGCAGATTTCGCTACTGACTGCCAGTCTGCAGTCTACAGACGAGCGCGCGCTTTAGTCTCCGCCAGATACGGTAGCCATTCTCGTCGTCTATATTTGAATAATGTGATCGTATACGACTATACGTACATGCACAGCTGTACTGACGCCCTCTACCTAGGTAGCTATACACTTTACCCACCTCGGCGCTGTCCCAATCGGAGGCTCGGAGCGTGGTGATCATCACCCAACTACCCCCCGTAAAGGGTATCATGATAACTGCCCGCCCGGCGCACAACATGATAACATTCACGTCCAGAGAGCGTGTTACGTGTACAAATACACCTCACCTCGTACCTACGGACCTGCCTGGTTCCTATACTTCGCCATGCCGCTCCCCAAGTGCGTACGTACATCCGACAGAGCCACTTCACGAGCAGGCCGGCAGGCTTGGTTTCCCGACCTTATCATCAACCACAGCGAGACGGCTGGCCAAGGTTTTTCTGCAGGCTTCAATTCGTGCTAGATACTAGATAAAAACTGAGACAGATTTCGAGTAGCGTGCCTGGGCCGTCGGACCCCGATGGTTGTTTGTACATGTGAGTTATATGCCTCGCCTCCGCCTCTATGCGCGTAATGATTGGTGTGCGGCGTTTGTCGCTACGTTACATGTACCTGTATGCGCGGGCAGAAGCCTTGGCATGCGACGAATGTTTGTGATGAAGGGCGTGGTTGTTTTGGTTGTTTTCTTTTTGTTTGTTTGTTTGTTTCTCAGTCCTTTGCACTAGGAGGTACAATTAACACAAGTCTTCTACAACGTGTATGTACATGTCGTCAGGGGACGTGGAAGGTGGCTTGTAGTTGGTACAGTACATGTGATTGACTGATTGTGTTTGTGACTACCTACCTCTGTACCAAGAGGAGGTACTGTATCGAGTGCATTCCCCCATACATGTCATAACGAATAAGGAACAACCGTGGTGCACCGATCCTTGTATGGCCCCCCAGCAAGCCGGGGCTACCCGACAGGCCAAACCCAACAACCAAGGAGCCCCTTTGAAGTTTGCGGCTAGGTATGTACAGGCTAGGAGGACAGTGGCTTGCAGAGGGCTTCTTCGGTTGACGGGCCGATGAGTCCACTTTGTACCGTCTTCTAGAGCATGTGAATAATGCATCTTGGCCTGTGGCAGTGTGAGCAAAGACCGACTGTGCCATCAGAACCTGGAAGCATCATGTACCGCAGCCGTCAACATTGTGAAGAACAAAATTAAGGCAAGGGGGCTGCTGCGCTCACCTGATTGGCGGAACCGTAGATGCGCTGACGATCGACGAGGGCTTCATGCAGACATGCACTGCCATGCAGCGCACCGCTGAGCCGATTCTATTGGTTGGTGGACTTGGCATTTGGCAGAGTTTCACTTCACGTTCCTCTGAGAAGCTCTATACCACGGGTACCCACATACATGTATCGCTACCTAAGGTACCTACCTGTAAATTTTCATCTGTTATGATGATATCATGTGTCGTGACCCCAATGAGTACCGACAACAACAACACGTCAACTTCCGGAGTCCCCTGTTCCTACTGTTATTACCGCAGTACACTGGTATGGACTGGAAACAAGTGAGTTTCATAGCCTGGAGATGTATATATACCTTAATGAGCCAATCACATTAGTGTCATAAACGGCAGGTTGCGGACCCGTCACCGGCTTCCATCTGTAAGGTAGCCTCACTACTCGGTCTACTCCGACTGTACGATAATTCGTATCTACCTACATCGGGCTACATGTCTCCTCCAACAGCACCGTCTCTCTAGCACATCTTCCCCGGAACTGATCTCGACACCCAACAGATTCTCGTATACCACCCGGGTCACAGTACCCATTGCCCCGATTGCAATCGCCGATTTACACACGTGGAATCTTCCACTGCCTTCGGTCGTGGGCAACAATCTTGGGCAGCATCATCATCATCGTCAACGACATACTATTCTTTGCATGAACGTCATGGCAAATACGAAAACGAGCCTGGCAATGGCCCGCTGAGATCACACCACCGCCATTGAGCGGAGGCAGCTCTCGGCATTTTCGCTTCCTTCCATAGGAGAGAAACTTGAACCTGGAACTGCAGGTGGGTACATGTACCTTCACCTGGCGTTGCATAATAATGCTAGAGTTACTTCGGCTATCGTATGGTGAATACGGAAGAGCAGGCCAGCGGGGAATCCGTCAGGCTGTGAACTCTGCAAGCAATGAGACATAATCCCCTTGGCCGCCGTATCTACCCGTCATGTCGGACTTTGCCAGCAAAGCTGACAGTTGCCACGTGGGCCCTGGTCCAACATGTACTGGGCTCGGATCATGCGTCCGGCAGAATGGCAAGCTGGAGGAAGGGAGGGGGAAGAGAGAAAGCGAGGGAGCCAGAGACTAACAGACAGACAGAGAGTGAGGAAAAGAGGGAGTGAGAGAGCGTGAGCGTGATGGGATTGTGCTGATAAGTTTGAGCAGATCGTGGCCCACCAGATGTTCAAGATAGGTACATATAGGTATGCATGTATACTATGTAATCGCATCGGAAGCCCGCCCGCCTTGGTGACCACCAGAACACCACAAGCTAAGGTACCGCAGTTCTACTACAGCCCACGTCAACAGTACATCCGACCCGACAACCCCCTCCCCCCCCTCTCTCTCTCTCTCTCCCTCTCTCTCCATCTCCATCCCTCCTCCCTCTAGTCCCTCCTCCCCCTCTCCCTCCGCCTCCGCCTCCCCCTCCCCCTCCCTCTCTCTCCTTCCCTCTCTCATCCTTCTTTCCTTCCTTCCTCCTTTTCTTCCTTCCTTCCTTCGTTCTTTCCTTCCTTCCCGTTTTTTCTTTTCCTCTCTCCCTCCTTCCTTCCTTCCTTCCTCCCTTCCTTTCTTTTTTTTCCTCTCTCTCTCCCAAGCAGTCAGCCACATTACATCACATCACATCACACCAAAAGAGTCCAGACTTTTTGAGATTCTCGGTAGATAGATTCACAAGAATGCAAATGGTTTTTTTCTTTTTCCGACCGGACGACGTTATCAAGTGGCAAGGTAAAGGCAAGGTAAGGCAGTGTTTAGTTAGTTTGTTCGGGTCTATATATCCCGAGAGCACTGCGCGTCGAGGCCGAGGATAGGCAGATAGATGGATATACGAATGCGTATATGGATGGGAGTTGTTCCGTTCTTGTGTAGTATGGAGCTGGGAATAGTAGTATTATGTAGTAGTAGTATCCGTGTTGCCAAGTGCACCCCCGTAAGCGGAGTGAGTGAATGGGCAGAGTGAGGGAATTGATGGCTTGATCGCGGGGGCACCTCGTGCGTTCATCTGGTTCTGGGATACTGGCAGGGCAGGGCAGGGCTGACCAGGGCAGGGCAGGGCTGAGCAGGGCTGGGGCGGCTGGGCTGGGGCGGCTGGGCTGGTCGGGGTGGGTGAAGCATTTTCGTGTATCCTTGCTGCTGGCACACTGGGTTCGGCTTGCTGGCTTGAGAGGTGCTTTCGGCTGATGAAAGTATGAGAGCTTCCAGGTATGTACAGGTAAGGTATCCAACAAGGTATGTATCTACCTGTACGCTGACACCTCCCCTGGCTCTGACCGCGGATGAGAAGTCACATTTCTGGGAAAGCTCAGCCATGATGTGGATATGTGAGAGAGGGTAGTCATGATAAGATTTGCTCACCCTGGTGAAGATCCTCCGATCAGATTATAGACCAGTAGTAGTGCAGTAAGCCTTATCTTCACGGAGCTACAGCCTAGACCTTCCGGCTCAGTGGTTGTTCGCTTCTCTAAGTGTGTGTGTAGAGGTGTGTAGAGGTGTAGTATAGTTGAGTGTGTCTGAGAGAGAGAGAGAGAGAGAGAGAGAATGAGAGAGAGAGAGGGAGTGAGAGGAAGGAAAGAAGTCAGATTCTTCTTCTTCTTCTTCTTCTTCTTCCAGGTTCTCTTCCCCTTCTTCTTCCTTCGCCTTCTTCTTCCCTAGGTACAGGCAGGTACTGTATCCTGAGTACCTGTACCTGGATATACATTGAAAGTGAAAAAGTATCGAACAACATCAACATCAAAAGTACAAGGTAAGCTAAAGTAAAGGTGCAACCAACTAATTCATGCCTTTCGTTAATTCTTCTTTTTTCCCCTGCCGGAACCTTTTCCAACACCACGCCAAAAGACAACCCACTCACTCAGTTCTCGAGGTTGTGTGTGTGAGGCCACCGAGAAAAGAGGAAAAAGAGAGAGACGAGAGAGAAACGTCTCTTTGTTCTCTTCACCCACTTCCAGTCCTCGCACTGGCGCCCATTTTTTCAATCCGAGACATCATTCCACCACCGCCACCTTTTGCAATTCCACTGCCGCCAGGTCTTCCTACACCGCCGATTCTACTACCTATTCCACCAGCAGCGGCAGGAGCAGCACCACCGCCAGGTGCTCTCAAACCACTACTAGTAGCAGCAGCAGCACCAGACAAGCTCGATGCTGGGCGACTACTGATACTCTTCCGGAAATCCTGCACAACAGACATGGCACCTTGCGCGGAACCTCCTCCTCCTTGCTCCGATTGCAACAAGAGCATTTCATCCACCGCAGCAACCAAATCCCCCTTTTCGATGCGTTCCTGCGCAAGTTCGCGTTCGAGTTGAGCTTGATATTGCCTCGAAGTGGAAATTTCCGCTTCCAGCCTCGCAAATTGCGCACGCTGTTCCTCGATTTGGAATTTCAATTCTGCTTCGGCTTCACCGGAGGAAGCAGCTGCGACGGGGCCAGAGAAGGTGGCGTCTTTCGCTGCGAGAAGATCTTCATGTTGCTTTTCGAGCTCGTGCAGACGAGCTTGTAATTCTGCGCATTTCTTCTCGCCGCGAGCTTCGTAGCTCTTCTTCAATGTTGCGACTTTGCGTTCGTGCTTTTCCTTGTACACGGAGTGCAGTTCACGCGACACAGCCTCGATTTTGGAGTCGATTTGTGCGGCAACGAGCCGTTGGACTTGCTCCTCCATGGCATTCGGGTCGATGTCACCACCAGCTTCACCAGATGCTGCTCGTGCTGCCAGCGCGTCTGCGAAGCGTTCCTCCGCTTTGACCGCTCTGGCCTCTGCATCCTCGCTTCTCCGCTCAAACTCTTCCACCTTGCGGAGCAGCTCCTCTTTCTCTGCTTCAGACTTCATGACTTCTTCCTTGACTTCTTTCAGTAGATATTCCACCTCCTGGCCACGCTTCTCCCAGCCAGCCTTCTGCTCCTCGGCGTATTCACATCGGTTCTTCTCTTCCCGCAAGCTTTCTTGCGCTTCGCCCACTCGTCGCTCTGCGTCACCCACGGCGCGCTTCAGACTTTCGACTTCTGCCTCACGTCCGCTCAGAGTTGCTTTTAGAGATGAGATCTGCGACAGGTAGGATGATTTGAGCGATTCCAGCTCTCGTACGGTGATGGTGGGAATGGATCGCGGCGTGGGCGCCGGCGGAAGTTCAAAGTCGAGAAGGTTCATGATGTTACTCTGCTTGGCTGGGGTAGCCCAGCTTTGGCGGGCGGTCTTGTGCGGAGAGCGCTGGTTGTTCATGAATTTCAAGAGGTCTGGCTGAGTAGTGGACTTGGCTGGCGAGGTATGCCTGCCGTAGCCGCCCATGTGATCCATCTGCTGCGTGAAGTCGATCAGGTAGGTAGTACCATCCTGGCTGGTGGAGCGCTCATGGCCATTCTTTGCTCGTCGCGGCGTAGGGGAGGGGGACCGAGAAGGTGAGGGCCGTTTGCGCGATGTCCGTGGTGTGGCATCAGCCATCTTGCCTGGTGTTCGTAGCGAATCTCCTCGCTTGGCGGGACTCTGGCCCATCTTTGCCCACGTGGTCATATCCGGGACCTCAGAAAAGGCACTGAAGCCTGTGTCGTCAACGCCAGAGTTCTCCTCCACGTGTGTGTATTGCTGTATTGTGCGGACTTCGAAGTTGTCGTTGGACGCTCGCGTTGTCGTCCGTGTCAATTCGGACTCGAACGAGTTACTCCGCGTCGTTGCAGATGCGCGCGGCGTTTGCCCGTTGGCGGCGCTTCGGGAGGGTTTCAATGGAGATCGTTTGGGAGTCTGCGGTTTGCATGTTGACGGCGGAGGAGGAGGCATTTGGTCCCCGTCTGCGCTGCCTCTGCGTGCGTCAGTCATGCTCTCTTTACGCGCTCGCGAGGCTCGAGGCGACTCTGGTAGAGCCTTGCGCTCTGGCGGTGTCGCTGGGCGTGGGATTTTCTGGATTGTGTTGTTGTTGTTGTTGTTGTTGTTGTTATCCTTGTCTTGCGGCACATTCTCCTTGTCGTCCATGCAATCTTCAAAATTCGGCTTTCTCGGTGTCGCAAACATTTCCATTGGTGTCTGCTGCTGGGGCTGCTGCTGGGGCTGCTCCGCGTCGCTCATGTGTTCCGTATCAATGGGCGCGTCCCATGTTTTGCTGATCAGTCTGCTCTCTGCTTCGGTCATGAACGGCGAGCTAGGTTCATTGTGATCGAACGCTAGCGCGCTCTCCTCCACCATGCGTGGTGCCAATGGCGAGTCCATATCGATTGAAAGTGCTCGATTCGATCGCGTGGAATGTGACTGGAATACGCTATTGGCTTTTGGAAGTGGTTCAATGGACGTTCCGCGTGGGAAAACACAACGTACGCCAAGCCGTTTCCGTGGCGACGACCGCCCTCCCCCCCCCCCCGCTCTTCTTGAGGTTTCAGCAGTTTGTCTCGTCACGTGCTATTGTGAAGGAGTGAAAACTGTTTTTTACACCAAGGTATCTTGTATAGGATACCTTTAGGTACAGGACCTCCTAGTGGCTTCTGACTACATCAGGTACCTGACATGTACTCCCTGCCTCTCTCCTTACGGTACGCCAGCCAGAGGATCCCTCGACTCTTTCCGAGCCTCTACCTCTAGTTGCACTACTCTCCCGTGGAATCCCATGTCAAACTGCTCGACATCTCGTACAACGGGCCATACCTACTCACCGATAGGTATGAGTAAGGTAGTACGCCATCCACTGCACTTCTACACAACCCTCCTCCCATGCACAGGTATCCACGTCTTGAAGTCAACTAGAGAAGTTTCCCATCAGGACCCACTCTGCTGGGCTCGTATTTCTTCGCAAAATTCAGCACATAATCGCGAGATTTCTCATCGAGAACGGGCTTGCCCGAGATGGACGACAGAAATCGCTTACCAGTCTCGGGAACAATCCTCCACATGCCTTCTTCGCCCGGTGGAACTTCTGTAATGTCGGGTTGCTTCTCCTCCTTCTTGGGGGCGACGGGGCCTTGGGTTGGAATATCGCTGTCAGGTTTGTTGTCTGCTTCGGGCTTTGCCTGTGCTGCTGCCAGTTTGTAGTTTCCGTCGCTCTGGACGCGAGCTTGGTCCCGTGCTGCGAAGGCGGGAATGGTTTGGGGAATATCGGCCATGTCTGGTTCCTTCTTGGGAACAGCTAGGGCTTCGGCTCGAATGTTGCTGTCAGGTCTGCTGCCGCTCTCAAGTCTGTTACCGCTCTCAGGTCTGCCACCACTCTCAAATCTGTTACCGCTCTCAAGTCTGTTACCACCCTCAAGTCGGCCACCGCCCGCAGGTCTGCCACCACTCTCAAGTCTGCCACCACTTCCAACTCTGCCACCGTTCCAGCCCGCTTCCATCCGTGCCTGTACCTGTACCGGCGTTCCGCAGATTCCGCCATTCTCCATGCGAACTCGTTCGTGAGCTGCAAAGGCAGGATCAATCTTGAACGGGGCTCTGCAAGCTCGGCAGAGGACCATTTCGCACTCGTCGCTGGGCAGTGGAGGGAGATCGAGGCAGGCTCCAAGTCTCATGCGGGCTTGCTCGTGATATGCCAGTCCTGTTGCTGTGCGACAGTCAATGGCACACCGTGGACAGATGTGGATCGTCATCTTCTCTCTTTCTTGTCTTGTCTTGCTGGGTGGGTGGGTGGTTGGGTGCAAATTTCCACTCGGAGTGTGTGGTCGGTCGAAAGTGAGGTGAGGTGAGTTGCGGCTTTTGCGGAGCCTTGAGAACGCGCGCGAAACTAGTAGAGCGAAATGAAGTGAAGTGAAGGTTTCCTTCTGCCTTCTGTTTGCTCTGGAATCTCTTCTTGCTTGACGCTAGGTAAGTACTTACTTGTGTTTCGAAGTCATGTCGTACTTTCTGGCAACGAGAAAGAGAGAGAGAGAGAGAGAGAGAAGTTTGTTATTAAGTACCAGTCGCTTTGCGCTGAGTGAATTTCTCTCGCATCTCTGTGTGGGGGGCTCTCAGTGAATTGCACTTTTTTCCTCTGTCTATACCTTCCTTACCTTTCTTATACTCAGTGAATGACTAGAAATCTCGCAACAGAGTACTACTTACCCATCTTACCTTACCTTACCTATCCATGATGTCCATGAATGACAAACATAGACCACCACCATAGCTAGACGCCCATCTACCCATTGAGCAGCACCAGCTTCTTCTTCTTTGAGAGATTACCCATGATGGGTAGTAAGGTAATCCTCCGTCATTGTTTGCAACCTCCCCTCCCGGATGCCGCTTGTGAGTCTTGGATCTCGAGTCTGAACAGCCAGCGACCAGTTCACGGACTGGATGGATTGATAACTTGAAAATTCTGGGTAGGTAAGGTTAGGTAAGGTAAGGTATTTGGCTTGCTGTGTCTGTGTCTGAGTCTGAGCGAGTGAATGGTATGGATAGCAATTGAAAGGGATAGAAGAGATTATCGTTGTGGAGAAGGACAAAAGGTATGTAGGTACGTACCTAGACTGAGGTGTGTGAGGCAGGTATGAAGCAGCTGCTTCGACGTGAACGAGTTTCTGAGAGTCACATCGTCAGTATCTGGCATGTATAGGTAGGTATAGGTAGGTGTGGTTGGTCCCGAGAAGTTCTTCGCTGAGACATATGGTTGGTTTGATTTCTTCGGTGGCGACCTACACATGAACAGTAATTCGTTCAGGAGGGAGGGAAGGGGGAGGAGGGAGGAGGGAGGGACCGCTGACCCATACATACATGTACCCGAGGTACCTAGGTAACTTGCTTCAATTTCAGCTGTAGGACTACCTACCTAGGTAGGTAGCTACCTGACTAAAAAGCCTTCCGTCATACATACAGAACTTTTTTGGTGACCTCGCGGACATCTCTCGCCCACCCAGGCCAGCCCAGCCCAAGATCAAAAACCACTGCTTGACGCGTGGCAAGTGTTTCTCCATTAGGTATATGTACACACCTGAACGCTCACCCCGTCCCTCCCCAGATGCAACGCCTTAAAAACACCATACAGAGAGAATAAAAGAAAATACAAGGCCGTGTTCCGAGGTCAGGTAGGTAGTCAATCTGTGATCAACGTCCAGAGCGATCTCTCGTCTGCTGTCTTCTTTCTTTCTCCTTCTTCTCGTCATAGACCAAGAACTCATGAAGAGCACTTCCACCAGGCACCATGGGCAGGACAGGAATCTTCTGATCAACCACGACCTCCAAGAAAGCTGGACCTTCTCCAGAGCCGTAGCATAACCATTCCAGATCCTCTGCCAAAGTGCCAAGCTTCGTCGTTCTTCGTGCAGGGACGTACATGGCTTCGGCAAGCTTGACGAAATCGGGATTCCGTTGATGTGTGTGCGCGAAACGATCGCTGTAGAAGAGAGACTGCCATTGTGTGACCATGCCTTGTTCTTCATTGTTCAAGACGATGACCTTGACACCAATGTTGAATTCAGAAGCGGTTCCCAGCTCCGTCTGAGTCATGAGGAAGGAGGCATCTCCATCAATGTCGACGACGAGCTTCTCCGGTGCAGCAACCTTGGCGCCAATGGCTGCGGGGAGACCGAAGCCCATGGTGCCGAGACCACCCGAAGTGATCATCGAGCGGGGCTGTCTCCATCGGTAGTGCTGTGCGGTCCACATTTGATGCTGACCGACACCCGTTGTGATGATCGTCTCATGCTTCTTAGGCGCTGTGAGGTCTGAAAGGGCAGTGATGACAGTCTGTGGCTTGATGACACCGTCTGGACCATCCTCCTTCTGGTATGCCCATGGGAAGCGCTCTTTCCAGGCGTCAATCTGGTCGAACCACTCCTTGCGAGAGTCCTTGGAAACCTCGTTGACATGTGGGAGGAGGAGAGCCAGGTTTGCAGTGACGTCTCCCTCGACAGCTTCCGTAGCCTGTACAACCTTGTTAATGTTCTTGGGCATGATGTCGAAGTGTACGATACCGCCGCGACCCTCCTCGGCCGCTTTTCGTGCCTGAGGTGCAAATCGTGGAACGTGGCCAGTAATACGATCGTCGAAACGCGCACCGAGAGCAATGATCAAGTCGGCTTCTTGGATAGCCATGTTGGCGAATGCAGATCCGTGCATACCCAGCATATGAAGAGACTTGGGGTCCAGCTCGTCATATGCTCCCAGACCTTGCAGAGTGGTGGTCACTGGAATCTGAACCTTTTCGGAAAGCTCCTTGAGGTACTTTGGTCCATCTACATGGCCGAGAATGCCCTGTCCCGCATAAATGACTGGCTTCTTTGCAATGTTAATGAGATCAGCCGTGCGCTTAATGCTGCCATGCAACTGCTTCAAGGAAAGATCTCGTGCAGCCGTGGTTGCGGCGGAAGGATGAGTAGGCAAGGTAGACATCATAGGGATCGGTCTATTCAAGATACCTGCAGTCACGTCCTTGGGTAGATCGACCAAGACTGGTCCAGGTCTACCAGAAGTGGCGATCTCGAAAGCCTCGTTGATTCTCCGCGGCAGCTCTGCGATGTTCTTCACCATGACATTCCACTTTGTGCATGCTCGTGAGATGCCCACGGTGTCAGCTTCCTGGAAGGCATCCGAGCCAATGGCAGAAGTCGGCACCTGTCCGCAGAAAACCACCATTGGCGTACCGTCCATCAAAGCATCCTGCATCGGAGTGACAGTGTTTGTGGCGCCCGGTCCAGAAGTCACCAGAACAACACCTGGCTTACCGGAAGCACGAGCATAACCCTCAGCCATGTGGCCTGCGCCCTGCTCATGTCTGGGTAGAATGAAATTAAAGTGCTCGCTGTTGTAGATGGCATCGAAGACAGGCAGGATAGCGCCTCCAGGATAACCGACTGCGGTAGGGCATTAGCTCGTGTGACTTGTGGGCGTTTCGCCGTGTGAGCACGACATGGCCACCAGAAGCACACTTACAAACGTGCTTGACGTTGTGTCTGAGCATCATCTCATGGAATATCTCTCCGCCCTTCATTCCCACAAAACTGTGATCCATTTCGGGTTGGCGGAATGGTTGCAGCGGTTGTGGTTCTCTGCTTTTGGGTTCATCTCGATTGAAAGCTGGACTCGGCACCGCTCTTTGCTGCGCAGGCGCAGGTTGTGCCGCTGCTTGCGCATTGCTCTTCGCTGTTGCTGAGACGGTGCGTTTGGTCTCTTTGACGGGCTGTGGGGTGTGTTTTCGGTAAGGCGAAATGGCAGCGATTCGCGAGGATGACGCGAATTGGCGAGTCTGGCGTGCGATCTTGGCCGCATTGGCCGCTCTGGAAGGGATCATGGCGAATGTGGTCATGCAAAGGAGAGTGGAGGAGGGCGCAAGAGAGGAGGAGGAGGAGGGTGGGACACAGTGTGATGCTGCGGAGAGTCTGATGTAGAAAGTCGAGTCACGAAGGTCTAGCCGCTACAAAATGAGGTGCAATCCATGGAATCAGAAAGGTTTCTTAGTTCCTTGGAGGAGACGCCGAGGTCGGCCTGATTGAGCAGTAGCAGCCTAGCAGTCGCGAGATCGCTCGTAATAGACGTGTGATGTGGTTAAGCGTAGATACAGGAGGGGCCTAGAGGACCGATATACCATCTATATCGAGTACAGCTACGATGTCGGACCTCGAAGGAGCGGTCCTTTACGATTAGTACCCCCTCAAAGTAGCCATATCTACTGTAACACACGGGATTGCATTTAACCTCGCAATGCGAAAGCGGCATAAGGCAGCTTGTAGGCAAGCGCCAAACTGAATTATGATTGACTGACACCCCAACCCCGAGTTACGGGCACCTACGTCCAGCTACGAACACAATCATAATACCACCAACTACCACCATCCATCATGCAGTCGCCCGGCTCTCCGTCCGGCAGTGTGCGCCGTCATGCCAGGAACATATCACATCCCATACCTCAGCGAGCTGCTCGAGGACCCCTGGAGACTGCAACACACGAGTGAGCCACCTGCAGGACTCTCCCATATCATCACCGTAGACTTAGGTAGCTGAAGACTGGTACAGCCCTCTCGCTGACGCGCCCACCACCACCACCACCACCACCACCTCCTCCTCCTCCTCCTCCACCATTCCCGATGTCTCGTCCTCCATTGTTCATCCTCAGGACAGTACACCTCCCCCCTCCCAAAAACATGCGCTGGAGCCGGAGCCGGAGCCGGAGCCGCAGCTGGAGCTGGAGCCTGCTGTTGCTACCCAACCAAGGGCCAATGTAGATCTACGATTTTTGCAGGACAGAAAGATCTACCACTCCGTCACTGCCGAAGACATCCCAAGTCCCTTCCTGAACTCCACCCACCGCCCCCCTGTGGAAGCCTCATTGACAGACCTCTTGAGCGGAGGCCATTTCCGACGTGCTGCTGAGGCCGCTCTCCGGGCAATCCTGCAGAGTCCGCCCACAGCGGCGGAGCGAATCTTTCCGCTTCTGTACATACGTCTAGCATGTTTAGTCCTCATTCAGCGTTCGGACATCGCTGCAGCTGAAGCCCTTTCGCTGGTCGAACTGTCATCGCGCAACATCCCGGGCGCACAGGATATCATAGATCTCGTTCCATGGGAGCTCCGTCTGTTGCTAGTAAGACTACAGTCCATTCGGGCTGCTGATGGTGGCCGTCGAGGCATTATGGCGCTGTATGCGCTGGCTGGCGAAGTGAAAAGCAACTTGAGGCTTGCGCGGAAGGATCATGATGACTTTCAGATCGATCTGTGGAACAACAGATTGAGCGAAGTAGGCCTGCGAGTCTGCGATGCTCTTGCTGAGATGGGAGAGCTTGAGACTGCGGCCCGCCATCTGGAGACCTTGACGGAAGCCAACACTGACGAGGTAGCATACAGGAAAGTCTTACTGCAGATCAGGCTTGGCGATGTCTCGGGTGCTTCTAGGTATGCGCAGACGTTGCAAGATCACGCGAAGAGGGAGGGGCTCGAGGCGTTGCTCCAAGTCGCTGACGGCAATCATGAAGATGCCGTTGCCAAATGGCGGGCCCTTATGGATCAATACCCCGATCACGACCATTTCGCACTCAATGCCGCAGTCTCGTTACTTTACACGGGACATATCGCGGCGGCTCGCGATCTGCTCGAAGACCTGGCGAGGACTAGGCTCATTTCTCCCACACTATTGTTCAACCTGAGTACCGTCTATGAGTTATGTACGGAACGCGCGCCCGAGAAGAAGACGGCACTGATCCAGCAAGTTGCGGCGAGACGGCCTAGCCCTGCCCATGGTGGCTGGGAGCATGCTGCGTTTGACTTCAAGTTGTAGTCGGTGCGTGTACGGTGTTGGTACTTGGGACGCCTGCCAGGAACAGCAATCGACGCTCGTGGACGTTGGACGTTGGTCGTTGCCGTTGCACGCTGTGTCTCTGCTCCTCGTGGCAAAGACCCGTATGGATTTCGAGAGAGCTAGGACATAGTGCTGAACTGCTGATGTCTATTAGTGCGATACCAGCTCAATATTGTGGGATCCGCTTCAATCAATGAGCAGATTATTGAGTATGCTCGGCGCTGCGTAGACATTCATTCGTTTATGAGAGAGGCAAGCCCGATCCTTGACCCTCGACAATCGCCTGGGAAGGTGGGATAGATCCAGTCCATCTTCCCATGCATCCGCGTTGTGCATCCGTTTGCGCAACATGTGTTGAGAGATCCACAATGTACCGATCGCAGGCATTTTGTGAACGGGATAATGAATGGCCCATGGGCCATGGGTGAGTGAGACTGCAAGGCTGCAAGGCCACCTGATGGATCATGTCATTGGATGGCTCGTGCTGCTCATGCTGCCCCGTGGACAGCGGCACTGTGACGGCACACACTGTATTCCAGGTTGAATTTCCAACATGCCCATTGCCGGTGGACTGAAACACCATCGAGCTCTTCCTCCACAAGCCTACTTTATACCAGCGGTCGGGCAGCCGTGTCTGTGCGAGAAACCGCTGTATTGGATTGACCTCGCCAAGGGATGTATACTGTACAGCACTGCCGATGGCCATCATTCACTGAGCACTCCCTCCTTGTTGGAGCACTCGTACCGCATGGGCAACATGGACAGCATGGGACGCACTCCCTTGCCTCCCCTCCAGCTCTATTTATTGTCCGCCCCTGAGTACAACCCTGAGCACAACCAGCGGCATGCTCCGATCCATGCTGATGCTTGCCCAACAACTCGGACCACAGGGGCAATGGCCTGGCTATCCCTGTTTCGGCCAATGGGAGCCTCACCCACACACCTGGACGTCCCTGGTTAGCGTCCTGAACAGGTTCGTCCAAGACTCCAAGCTACCCTCGAGCTGCCGTCCTGTTAAATCAACAACTCAATATGCGACGTCGTGAGCAGCGTCCCAATCTCCTCCTTCTCCCATTGAGTTTGCGCCTTGGCGCGGGGAGCAGTCAGGGAGGCGCATGGAGCAATAACAATATCACCTCGTACACGGCCTCCTGCCTGCTTCAGGTCGGCAGTCCGTTTCTATACCAGACAACCGCTCCTTAGTGTCCCCAAGCCCAGGGAACGAGGCACTTCGTAGACAGACAGTCGTTTCATCCTCGAGACGGACTCTCGAACTCCACCATGGCACCGACTGCGGCCGCCCAGTCAGCAGCAGATGCGACCGCCGCATCTGGCCAAACCAACTCGCCTGCGCCCATGAGCGAGCCGTCGTGTCAGCTCTCTGATCAGATTTTGTCGACCAGCTATGGCACCCACCAAGGTGCCATATCGCCCGAGGCAATCCTTCGCATGCTTCGCAACCAAGTCTGCAATAACCCCAAGTGTGAACCTCCAGCCGCCATCGACAAGGCTGCCGTCGTCGTCGCGAAAGATGACTTGTCCATTTACAAGAAGTGCGAAATCTCCGTCGGGCTTGCGGGCGACCTGGAAGGCTACGTGTTTCGGCAGGCCGACGCAACTGAGGAGTTGCTCAATGATTGTTCCGAGAGCATCGACAACATGATCGACCAGATCGGCGGTGTTGCCAAAGAGTGTTGGTGGGTCGGGTAAGTCTCTTGTTCGAACCTCAATCCAGACCCAATCATGGCTGATCCTCCCTCTAGATCGCACAAGAACCAGGTCTATCAGGCCGGCTTTCGAAGCTTGAATCCCAGTGGCAATAACTCCCTACACATGCAGAACAATACCAGGATTGCTGCAACTCTCCCCGATGTTGCCACGCCAACGGATATCTCGGTCAAGCACGAGAAGAACGATCCCAAGAAGTTGATACCAGAAGTCATTGGTGCTGTTCTGGGAGTCATTGCCGCCATCATCTGCCTCATTGTCTTCATAATATGGAAACGGAACCAACGCGAGCGAAAGCGCTGGAAAGCCGCGTTGGAGAGGCGGGCCAAGAGGAAGGCGAAGAAGCCCGGAGACGACAACGGCCACAGGAGCAATCACAGTGCCACTCTGCTGGGCAGCGTTACGAGCGCCACGAAAAGCTGGAACCGCACTCCAGCAATATCGGCAGCGCCGGTCGGCGAGGGCGCAGGCAGCGGCAGTTCGAGCGGGGACATCAAAGAGAAGGAGGCTTTCGCTTGCACTACTACTGAGATTCCAATCAATGATTGCGACAATGACGCCGCTCTTGCTCGCAAGCTACAGAGGAAGTACGACGCCGCCCATGAGCGAGCGATCCAGAATCCAGACTCCCATGATCGTCAACCAAAGGAAAGGGTGCAAAGTCCGCAACCCCCGGGCTACGATACCGTCAGCGCTGGGACCGCCACGGATATGTATCCAGTCCCAGAAGCCAACAGAGTCTCTCACTTCGCTCCAGCTCTGGGACCAGATCGTTTCAGAAGACTCTCCTCAGTTACTCACGACGTCGACAACATTCACGATGAGACTCTGCCACCGCCGCCACCGCCGCCACCAGTGTCGCGAGGAGCAAACA
This sequence comes from Sphaerulina musiva SO2202, assembly GCF_000320565.1. Lineage (NCBI taxonomy): Eukaryota > Fungi > Ascomycota > Dothideomycetes > Mycosphaerellales > Mycosphaerellaceae > Sphaerulina > Sphaerulina musiva. The sequence goes on along the minus strand of NW_016017389.1, from coordinate 113,989 downwards.
GCAAGAGTCCAATCCGACCTTGGCGCGATGCCGATGAGTACATACTGCCGCAAAGCCCGCCCCCGCCACGAGATTTCGGGAGCCCATCTGGCTGGAGAGATACTCTGGTCGAGGACGGCAACCCCAACAATGCCTTCGTTTTTCCTGCGCCCTCCCCACCACAACGGCCTCTGCCAGCACGCCCTGTGCACTCGCCAACAATAGGCTGGCGCGATACTGCTCCACCGGACAGACCACTCCCGGAGCGACCTGGCATGCGAAGTCCCCAACCCGTTCGGAGAAATGCAGATGACGTGTGAGTCAGTGCGGCCTACCATTGCAATCCACATATACGATCGAACATGGGCAGACTAACACACTGCTAAGATACGACGACGACGAGCACCATGCAGTAGGCCCTTCATCTGAGCCTCGTCGCGAAAGAGCCCCCACAGCGACTAGTCAGGAGCTGGCTTTACAATTACTCTACGCAGAGTTGAGAACACTACGAGATCAGCGCGGAGGTGGTTTCATGTGATACTACTACTACTACTACTACTATTACTACTTACTACCCTATTATGTATGGATGGAGGGTGACTTGTGTGTAACGTCGCCCCCACCACCACTACTACCACCGCCACCACCATCACAAGAAGATGAAGAAGATGACGAAGAAGAAGAAGATCAAACAAGACCCTACCCCACAAGACCAAGAGAAGATAATCTTTTTTTCCTTTGAAACTCGAATGTATGTGAAATATTGATCTAGGGTATAGAGAGAGGGAGAGGGAGGGAGAGGGAAGGAATGTAGTCGGCTCGTGAATGACAACAACAACAACAACCAATCTAACCATAGTCCCAAATGTGTATATACATACATGTACTTCGGGACGAGACGAAAGATACCTGACTTTGTGAACTTTCGTTTTTTTCCCCTTTTTTCCCCTCTTTTCTTTTGCTTCACCTCAAGCCTACCTACCTACCTACCTACCTACCTGCATTGATTGATTCCTTACATGTTAATCACAGTAGGTATATGTGTATACCATCTTACACTACGAGATACATAACCTTATACCTATTCACCTAAATAGAAAGTCCGAAAAAAATTCTTTTCCAACCCAAAACCAAAACCAAATCCAAAACTAAAGAAGATTGAAAGGCAGGGTAAGTTAAGGTCAGGTACCTAAGGTAGATATATGTGTACACGAAATGGTATATTGTATACTGTATACTGTATACACATATTCATGTTTAAGGTACTTCTCCTCTCTTCCTAATCTATAGAGTCAAGAAAAGGGAGGTAGGTATATTGACCTTACCTAAGGTAAAGGAAGGTACCTATATCAAAAGGTATACTTCGTATAAAGTCTCTTTCTCCCCTTCGGGCCTCTAGATACGAGGTAACTTTGATTACCTACGATTGCAATTGGAATATATATAGTTTAGTTGAGGTGGTAGTAAATTTGAATGCTTACCTTATCGAGGGACACCGCTGATGCGAAGCTTAGGCTTCGGATTGGGCTACTATACAATTTCAATATCATCCGCCAAGGGGCACAGTAATATGTCCGGTACGAGATGGGCATGTCGAAAGCAGGAAGATTCGTATTTCGTGAACATGTAAAGCATGCCGTAGCCCAGTCATTACTGCAACCAAAGTGCTCTCATGTGACGAGGCACAGACTCGTTCATCGCAAAGCAAACCCAAACAACGAATCCATACTAACCCAACCCCATCCACTCTTATCCAAATACGCCTTGACCACATCCCAGCATACGGCAAACCGATCTCGGTTCATACCCGCTAGGATCTTGGCCTTCTCTTTCGACTCGCCATCAAGCTTCACCAAACCACTGGCAGCACTCATCTTCTCCAAACTCTTATCCACGTCAAACAAGCCCTGTAAATACAACAACTGGTTGTATAGGGCCTTCTCGCTATACTCAAACGACATTCGACCCGCACAACCATAAGCAAGCCCCTGCGGGCCCAAACATCGATGTCCATAGACGGAGATCTGACGAGTGCGCAGCCCACAAGCTTGATCGTCACATTTCAACCAAGCCGAGTAGTACCGTGAAGTATGTCTGCGGATCTGCGTTTCCAACTGTGTAGTCATCGTCAATGTGGAGATGCGTTTCTTGCATTCGGCACGAGGACATGCGAGGCCGTCGTTCGTGAGGACTCCCAATGGGACGAGGGGCGCTTCGCCATCTGGGGGCATGTAGTTCAGTCCACGATATTCGAAATGGTTCTTGCAGCCGAGGCATAGCAGACCAAGAGGTTCGCAGTCCTTGAAACGAAGATGGTCGGGAATTTGGCTTTCCAACGTAGTGATCTCGTTGCTTTGCTCAGTAGACTTGCTGGCACCACTGATGCGGTATTTGGTGGTGTCTAGACCGAGACACTCGGCCAGTCGTGATATGTCTGTGCCGCTAATAGGAGCACAGAGACGTTCGACTGGAGGAAGGATTTGCTTGTGCAAGTAGTACTGCACATCCGGAGTGAGCTCGCTGTTTTTGGCGAGAACGGCGTCCAGTTCGTACGCGTTTTGTGCAGCTTTCTCCTGGTTGCCTTCGCTATCGCCGCAAATCACAAATGCCATGACATCTTTGGCTTTGACCTGCTTGCCCTTTGCCAAACGCTTCAGCGCGACTTGCACGGATGGCATGGATCTTCCATTAGGATAGTCCTTTGGATCTTTGCCGAGTTGAGTGTAAATGGTGTACTTGTGCGCTGGAATCTCGTTGTTTCGCATCTTTTCGCTGAGTGACCGGAGGTGGTCATGGATTTGGGACACAACCTTTTCAGGTTCCTCGCCCGACAGCAGGTAGTTGAGAAGTTGCCTATAGCACTGTTAGCATTGAGCGAAACCAGCCCAGGACTCATCCGTAGAACTTACGTTGATGTGTCCTTGGACAATTGACAGTACTCTCTTCGCCTCATGTCAAGACCTTTGACGTCAAGCTTCTCCTTCCAGGTGTTGTCACCAGCATCGATCATTTGGATAGCAGCATACTTTTTCTTCGCGTGCAAGAGCAGACGTCGGAAGATGTGATCAATTTCGATCTCAAGCAGCTCATACTGTTCGTTGACACTCCGCTGGAAATCCTTGCCCATTTTCAGCGCGTCCAGGATGTTGTCCACATTGGTATTGATCATGACTGAGTCGGTATCACCGTAGATGACACGGAGAGCATGCTGAGATTCCGCCAGATTCTTGGTAGACTGCAGAATCTCACGGCCCTTGGACGTCGTTAGTGCAGCAAGCGGCCTGGCGTAAAATCGAGACTTGGTATATCCCAAGCACCCGTACATAGAATTGGCGGTCAGTTTCAGGGCCATCTGCTTCACATCCCAGGTCTTGAGCATGTCTTCAGTAGCAGACTTGTCCTTCATGAGCTTCTTCACCTCACGTCTTCTACTGACGAGCGTTCGAATCAGTCTCGGCAAGATACCTTTGTTAGAGGTGTCTTCTGGAACGTCAGGAACTCGCTCGTCCTGTTCGGAGATATCGCTGCGGTCGACGGTGGTGAAGCAGATGTTGTACTCCTGAATGATGCTAGGATAGAGCGAGTTGAAGTCCATGACCAGGATGAATTTGTCGTAGAGGCCCTTCTCGGGCTCAAAGACAAGACCGCCCTTGTACTTGTCTTTCTTCTTGCTGTCGGCGCCCTCTTCGCCCTCTTCCGCTTCTTCGATCCTCTTGTTCGAAGGGCCCTTGCCGTAGATCTTGTCAGGACAGATGTACTTGTTTCGATAAAATTCGTGAAGCAGAATGTACTCGTTCCTTTCTGAGCGGGTTCCGCTCAGCGTTCGCGCCCAAGAATTGCCAGCCAAGTTTGTGAGAACCTTCGTCAGTGGCAGGAGTTGCTGTTTGATGGCCAGAGCAGCGGTGTAGAATGTATCGATCTCGCACATCTTGACGTAGTTCATCAGGCCAACACCAGATTGAGCCATTGAAAGAGCCTTTTCGCTGTCCATCTCTTTTCGCGAGTGACCAGGCAGGTGCAACGAGACCATCTCATCGAGACTCCATGACTGACAGCCTTGCATTATACTCTTACCCATATCATTGGCCAGGTCACCGAGTAACCGTCCTGCAGCCAGATGACGTTCTGCGAAATAGCTGCCAGCGCCTCTGCCTACATTCTTGGGCCAGTCGCCACGCTTCAGCCTGCCGATCCGATGCCAGCCGGGTGTCTTGCGCTCCCGCATACGTGTCAGCAGCACGTTGAAGTCAACATCGTCTAGCTTATGACCAACGATGCAGTCTGGGTCATGCATCTGGATGATGGCGAGTAGTTTGCTCAGGAGACCAATCTCGTTTCTCTCCATGTGAATTCTGTGCTTCTCCTTTTCGACAAGAGGCTTGAATCCCATAGGGTAGGCATCTCCATTGGGGCGCATGATGGTGATCATACGTTGCGGCATTTGCTCTGCTGGTTTGGTGTCTGTAAGCGACATGTTTTCAAAGAAGCGTACACTGGCGACCAGGATTTCGTTCTTGTTATCCTTGGGATTGAAAACAGTCCTCAGCGCCATGGACATCATGGTCAACGGCGGCGCTTCGAGATTGTCTGCCTCGCCGAGAGTGGTGATGCCGTTGGGTTTCGTAACTTGCAGCTCGAGCTTACACCACGAGGCATTGCTGACGGCGTTGAAGTCTGCACCCTCGATCTTGAGCCAGCATGGTCCCATGATGTTTTTCCACATTACAAACTGCTCAAAGAGCGCGGTGTTTGTGCCGAAGATGTGCGAAAATGTCTCGCCTTGGTAGTCCATGGGAAGCGGCGACTTGTCGTATGGGTAGAGCAGCTTGAGATAGTCCGCTTCTTTGGGGATTCCTGGCAGCTCAAATGCGTACTTTCGCGTACATTGCTTGATCTTGTGCATGGTGACCTTATGTTTCGACATGATTTGATCAACCTCCTCGTACACGTCTGCGAAGCCGACCTCATCGCCTGTATCCCTGCCATGCTTGTGACGGTGCTCACGAGGGAGGAAGTATAGCTTTCGCAGGATGTTGTCGACCTTGACGAAGCAGGAGACATAGCTTCCCGTCTGGCGATTCTTCACTTTTCCAAACAGGCATAGGCTGCCATTGACTTCGGTGTAGTCGAACCAGAAGAAGTTCAGGGAGCCATCGTCTTCAAGCGCGTCCTTTGGGTCAAGCTTGCCGGCCATGACGGGTTCAGACGCTGGACTGCTCATAATGTTCAGCTTGGCTGCTACATTGTTGATTGCAGTCATGTCCACATCTTCCGCAGGGCCCCTGGTGGGCGAAGAACTATCCGGCGTGGGATATGAAGGCTTTGCGAGCTTGGGGGCTGGGCGGCTGCCACGAATGTTGACGTTAGCGCTCTTCAAGTTTGACCCTCCTTTGACTTCTGCGACCTCCATCAAATCGTCTTCCTCGGCCTCTTCGGTTTTGATCGCAGCTTTACGCTCTGCTATCTTGGCAACTGGAGATGAAGGGAGCGGATCGCTCATCATTGGCATGTCGTCGTCCTGTATGGTGGTATAGTCATCATCTCCGCCTGTGACTGCAGGAGGTGACGAATGTATAGGCTCATCGGCGGCCTGTCGACTTGACCGCGAAGGCCCTCTGTCCTCCAATGGAGGCGACAAGACTCTCGTCTTTCGGCGATCGTTGCTTTTGATGGCTTTCCCATATGAAGCAGCAGGTCTCTGAATGTTTGTGTCGACTTCACCGAGCAGACCAGCCATAAAGTCGTCATCTTCTGCCGTTCTTACGGGCTTGGGTTTCGGTGCAGCTGCTGTCGGTTTCTGGTTGAAGTATTTGCTGATACCCTTTGTGAGCTTGTCCTGTCTGTCTGCATCTGCTTCTCGCTTCCTCTTGGCTATATAGACGCGTCAGTGTCATCTTCGTGGCGCCTTGATGGCTACACCTACCAGCTTTGCTGTTTTTAGGCAAGTCTTCCTCGCTCTCGCTGTCGTACATGGGCTGTCGTTCATTCTGCCAGTCTTCGCGTCCGTCGTCGGCATATCCTTCGCCATTGTCGTCCACGACGAAATCGTCTCGATCCAGTCGATCTCTCACGACCTTTTTGTATCCTTCGTCGTCGACGGTCTCGTATATGGACTCGGCTTCCTCCACTTCGTAGTCGTCAAACGCGGTCCTGCCAGCCTTTCGAAGAGCGCGCAGCTGCGCCAGGCGATCTGCTCGCGAGGGTGCCATTGTCCCAAGCTTCTGGATGTGAGAAAGCTGATGAATGAGTCGCTGTGCAGAAGGAGGTATAGAGGAATAAGTGGTGAGAGCTTGGGGAGATCACGAAATGGAAACGGCCAGCGGGACACGAGCACTCTCGCCAGTCGCGCTTGCCATCGCAGAACGCGACTTCTCCTCGCTAGCGCGTTTTTTGCTCGGCTGCTCCCGCGTCGGACATGATCTGTCCGTGCTTGGCAATCCACGACCAATTTCTGCACTTGAACTTCGAACTTGGACTTTGCTGGAGAACTCAGGTCACGTCGACTGAACACCACCGCCCAACACCGACACAATGGTATGCGTCGATACACCTACAGTTGCGAGTGCGCTGGCTAACGAGTATCACAGGCAATCAAGCACAACCAGCAGATCCAGTACAACCGTAAGACCGAGAAAACACGATCGAAATGGCGCACATCGCAAACAGCAGCTGACTTTTTGCAGATTTCCGCAAGGACTGGCAACGCCGTGTCCGCGTGCACTTTGACCAGGTAAATCCCCATTCTTCATGAATGCTGGCGCGCCTGCAGTGCAATCGATGAACTTCGAGTTCTGACCCCTCTTTTCTGCTACAGCCAGGTCGCAAGCAGCGCAGACGCAATGCCCGTCAGGACAAGGCTGCCAAGGTCGCTCCACGCCCAGTGGACCGCCTGAGGCCCGTTGTCCGTTGCCCGACCATCAAGTACAACCGCCGTGTTCGTGCTGGTCGTGGTTTCTCGCTCGCTGAGCTCAAGGTACGACATGACCCACGACAATAAGGTACGTAGAGCATGGGCATTGATGATGTGAACAGGAGGCTGGCATCCCGCGCAAGCTTGCGCCAACCATCGGTATTTCCGTCGACCCTCGCCGCCAGAACCTTTCCGATGAGTCGCTCGCCGCCAACGTCGCTCGCCTGAAGGAGTACAAGCAGCGTCTTGTGCTCTTCCCACGCAAGCTCAAGTCGCAAAAGAACGGCGACGCTTCCAAGGAGGAGGTCGAGGCTGCCAAGCAGATTGGTTCGACCCCCCACGATGGCAAGGTCAAGCTGTCCAAGCTGGCGTTCCCCATCGACAACAAGGTTGTCATCAAGGAGGGCAAGATCTCAGACTACCCAGCCACCGAGAACGCTTACCGCGTGCTCCGCACCGCTCGCTCCGACGCTCGTCTCGCCGGCAAGCGCGAGAAGCGTGCGAAGGCCAAGGCCGAAGAGGAGGAGTCCAAGAAGAAATAGACGGCTCAGGAGATTATGATATGGAAGTGATGCGATTCAAGTTTGGCGTTGAGAGGAATGAGGACAAGTACGAATCACGGAACGTCTGGCGCAGGAAAAAGTGTCCCAGCATAGCAAGTCGCATGCGAACTACGAACTACATCTTCAATCACTTCCACTATCAGCATCTATCCACAACCTACCCCAACACTACGTCCTGAAGATTGCCATGTCCTGTTTAGCTGCGGTCTGTCAAGAATCGTCCAACAGTGCTCTTGCAGGACCAACGTTTGAGCAATTCAATTGGCGTATTAGCAAAGCGACCCACAAATCATCGGCATAGGTGCCACTTTACTAATCTTACCTCGGCACAGGATACCTTACACCCTTCGGAGGCATCTGCTGGATTGAGAACGAATGTGCATGCATCGCACAATACCTCATGCTCACACGTCTTTTTAGGTTGTCATCGATCTTTCCATTGCTTCCCAGGCCAGTTGACTGTAGACTTTCACCGCTGCGACTTCGTGCCCTTGCAACCATGACCGTCTCACCACCGAGCCTCGACAATATATCTGTCACTGTCGACTCTCAGCAGCCCGCAATAGCTCTGATCAAATTCAACAGACCCAAGAATGCCAATGCCTTGAGCGTCCCGCTGGTGAACGACTACCTGTCTGCACTCCGCTGGACTGAGCAAGAGTCAAGTATACGGATCATCATAACGACCGGTGAAGGCAAGTTCTTCACCGCAGGTCAGTCCATATCCCACATCTTCTCATACACTCTGGCCATCAAACGACTTATAAAGAATAATCGTCAGGTCTCGACCTCCTCGACCCATCGGTGAAAGCCACACCAGGCGCCACAGTTTCAGATGGATTCATTTCCGGCCTCAGCGCCGTCCATGAACATCTCATCAAGACCGACAAGCTCCTCATCAGTGCAGTGAATGGCCCAGCACCCGGGTGGGGCACCACTCATATCGCTCTTTCCGATCTAGTCTACGCCACACCTCAGGCTTTCTTCTTCACACCTTTTGTCCAATGGGGTCTCTGCGCCGAAGGCTGCTCTTCTCTCACCTTTACAAAGATCCTCGGACGACAAAAGGCTAGTGCACTGGTTCTTGCAGGTCAGAGGATGAGTGCCGAGGAACTGGAACGAGCAGGTTTGGTCACGAAGGTGTTACCACAGGAGGGGTTCTTGGATGGGGTGTTTGATCTTGCTAGGCAGGTTGCGAGACTGCCAGCTGAGAGTTTGAAGTTTAATAAGCAGGTGATGATGAGGACGGAGAGGGAGGAGTTGCTGAAGTGTAATCGGGTGGAGATGGAGGCGTTGAAGGAGCAGGCGAGGAAGAAGGAGAGTTCGGATGCGATCAGGGGATTTGCGGAGGAGACGGAGAGGAAGAAGAGGGAGAAGAAGGCTGCTGGTGGTTCTAGATTGTGATTATGATCTGTTCACGGCCGTTCACCAAAAGTCGCTCGCGTGGTCTAAGGCTCAAGAGACTTGGCGGCAAATTCATGCTATGTAAATGGGCACACTTCGGAAGACCGAGAGCGACTACCAGAACGAAAGTCCGAGGCATCACTCGACCAATTGTTGATCAAGGAAGATCGAGAGAATCTGTTGCCTGAGAACTACATTTACCTAAGCAGACGTAAAGGAAGGACGCACATCTAATCGTCAAAAGAATGCGTCAACAAGCATTGCAATTCCAAAACACGCCCTATATGCTCATGAGCAATTGTAGAACACATGTCGTTAAAAGGCTGACACTCTATGCAGTGCGTTACACTCTTGACGGGTATTGCTCCACGCCGTGCAAATAGTGGCAAGCAAACCACGGAGGACTGTCTTGACCTGGCCACAAATGGCTACACCCCGAGTGGGTTCAGTGCATATGACTCTATGAGAGAGTCTGTGCGTTGCTGTGCTACTTTTGTTGTGCAACGACACTTTACCCACTCCAGCTGGTGTGGCTGATACTCTAGTCGCTCATTCGAACTATCATCACGTCCTGCACGACTGGCGGGAATTTGCGTGTAAGTCAAAACTGGACACAAAAAACTTCAGGGGAGAATCGAATGTGTTTGATCGAATAGGTATCAAACAATTTTCTGCTATAATAATGGACGACTAGCCCCCTGCTACTGCTGCTGCAAGTTGCAAGCAACCTGCATCATTCCTACATCTAGCCATATTACACTGCATCTCGAAAATATGGCTGGTGTCGAGCAGTGTATAACTGCCTTATCCACGGCATTCCAAGAAGGTGCCGACCTTATGCAGGTTATCCAAGAACGCAGGACCAAGAACGTGCGTCGGAGCAACGAAGACGAACGGGAGCAGGCATATGGAGAGAAAATGCTTCACCAAGCGTTAGCCGACAGTGCAGAGAAGTGTCGTTCTGGGAGTGAACAACGGAAATATCGATTTGGGAGTTCGTTTGGTGTAGGGGACAGCGTTGCAGTGTCGGAATTCGGTCTGATCATGGCCAATCTGCAGATACAAGTCCTCAGTATCTTGCAACAGATTGTAGATCTGGCTGAAGAGGATACGACAATGGCAACTTTGGATGTTGTACGCTTGCACGAAGCTGTCATTACGGCCAAGAGCAACACGCTCCGTAGTATGGACGACTTGTGTCAACGCATTGTATATGGCACGAAGAGGACGGATGAGGGCCAGATTCGACACTTCGGATCCACGGAATTATTCGCACACCAGAACATGAGCTCGTTTTCCATCCATGATTCAGTCATAGACTACCGGAATCGAGTCGCTCAACAACAAAATGCTTCAACCCTCCCGCTGGATACTGCCGCACATCGCAGACATACAATGACAGGAATCGAAAATTTCCATCACACACAAGTGCAACAAACTCCCAGTCAACGAGTATCAGCAACACTGCCATCGTCGGATTGTATATGGCCGATATCAAGAACCCGAACAACGACATCAATCTCATCCACCAGCAGTAGCTGTAGAAGTGTGTCATCGACCACTTCGAGTATATCCTGCAGATCTTCGATATCGTTGCCTCCTATCCCTCCGACTACATTCCTCGATCACAACAATTACATCAACACAACCACAACCACAACCACAACCACCATCCCCACCGCTCCGAAACTCCAACGTCTCAGTATCCCCGAAGCAACACCCTCTTTCCCCCCCGTCCACGAATCCCACACCTCCCCCAAAAAATCTCATCGGAAACCCCTCAGTATCCGATCTCCAATCTTTTTCTTCTCTCGGCGCGATAAACTTTTAGGACCAGATACCAATCACCACCCTCCTCCACCTCCACCTCCTCAAACCAGTAATGCTGGTTATGTTACCAGCAAAAGTACACATCCAGCTTATAGAAACGACGACGAGAAGGAGAAGACGAAGACGAAGAAGGAGAAGAAAATCAAATCACCCACGACGAAAGCTCTACTCCCAACAACAAAAGAGAATCCTTCCTTCCACGATCAAAAATGTTCTTCACCACCGATTCCTCCTTCTGCTTCTTCCACTCCTTTAGCAAAGAGGACAAAAGCTTTCTTAGGAAGAGTTGTTGTTAGTCGGCGGTGGAGGAGAAGGAGGGAAGAAGACGAATAAGACGATTTGAGAAGAAGAGGAGAGGAGGGAAAGGGGATTGAATCGTGAGGTGAGGTGAGGTAAGGCCCGGTGGTTGGAATTTCATGTTTGCTCTGTATGTATGTATGTATGTATGTATGTATGTATACTTTACCTAATGATTTTGTGTGTTTTTTTCTTTTTTTTTTTTCTTTTTTTTTTTTCTTTTTTTTTTTTTCACAGCCATTTTACCTAGCTAGGGAACTGCGTGGAGAGGTGAATTGTAGCATTATTGAGATGCTTTCATGTCTCTTTCGAGCTGGTTCTCCAGTTTCTGTCTAGGTCTAGTTTCTACAAATAAAAGTTCCGTGGTGATGATGGTGTGCTCATTGACGACCATACACCTGTACCTTCTTCGTCGCCACAATTACTGCGTAATAGCGTTTGCGTCCAAACTCTCAATCTTCCCCGTCCAGTAATTGATCCAATTAAATATCTCCGTATGCCAAAACAAGCTATTCTCCCGATTCTGCACCCAATGATTCTCATCAGGAAAACTGAGAAACCTCGAGGGCACACCCACCGTCTGCAAAACATTGAACATGGCCAGACCCTCACTGATCGGAAGGCGGTAGTCCTTCTCGCTGTGAATCACAAACTGCGGCGTCGAGAAGTTTTTCGCGTGCTTCAAAGGATCCCATGCGTCATAGACCGAACGACCGGGTTCTTCCCACAGCGTCCCATTGAATTCATGGAGGGTGAACCAGAGTTCTTCAGTGCTCCAATCAGCATATGTGGTGGCGACACCATCGTGAGAGACGAGAGCTTTGAATTCGCGGCCGAGATCGTGGCCTTGGATCCAGTTGGTCATATAGCCTCCATATGAGGCACCCGCTTCAATGGCGTTGCTGCAGTTGATGTATGGCAAGTTTTCGCAAGCATACTTGTGAGCATTCACGAGATCTTCATATGGCCAGCCACCCCATTTGCCTTGGATGCGGTCAGTCAGAAGTTGTCCATACGAGGTCGATCCCGTTGGGTTGGGCCCCACTAGCACGTATCCTTGGTCTGCCCAAGTCTTGAGGTTCCATCTGTTACTCCAAACATTGCCCGTGTACCCTTGGGGACCGCCGTGCACGTAGAAAATCAAGTCGTAGACCTTCTCTGGATCGAAGTTCTCTGGGTAGACGACGATAGCTTGCTGCTGATCTCCCAGAGTGCCATTGTACCAGAAGAAGCTTACATCCTCGGGGCCAAGTCCTGCTAGGTTTGCATCTCGCTCGTTTGACTTGTACAAGTAGTAGGTCTCCGCCTCTGGTGTGACGGTGTAGAGTAAGAATGATGCCCATACAGAGTTCGCTGTCACCAGAGCTTTGCCATCTGGCAAGACGAAGAAGTCGCTGACAGAAGTGATGTCTGTGATGTTGGTAGGCTGGTAGTCAGCCCCAGCATCAACTGGAATCACGAACAAACGTGTCGCGCCAATGTAGTCTGCCGCCACGTAGAGGTTCTCGCCACCAGGTGCCCATTTGAGAGAGGCTGCGCTGTAGTCCCAGTCACCTGCGACGAGAGATACCTCCTTGGTGTCGACATCCGCGACGTAGATCTTGCTGCGATCGGACTCGTAATTCACAACATCCATCTGGGAGTACGCAATCTTCTTGCCATCTGGAGACCAGAATGGAGCGGCAGATGCACCTTGCGCTGTTTGAGAAGCTTTGCTTCCAGGACCATTCAGCTTCTCTGGTGCAGAAGAGCCATCGTGAGGCACGAGGTAAAGGTAGCTAGCAGTATTGTTTGCCTTTGGCAGTTCTGGCGCCTTGGTCAGGAAAACAACCGTAGAGCCGTCTGGGGACAAGTCATAATCGCCGCTACCACCGAATGGTTGGACAGGAGTTTCTGGTCTTGTGGCAGTGTAGTTAAGGTTGGACAGCAGATTCTTGGTTGTTCCATCGAAGCTGTAACCCGAAGAATTGCCCTTGGCAGCGAGGACGCCAGAGAAGACCGAGTATCGTTGCTGAGTGAGCCATGTATCCCAATGTCTCACGTAGATGGAGTCGTAGAGCATTCCAGTGTGAGCCGGCTTCGAGGCCAATTCCTCATTATATGCAGAGCCATTGTTGGCGTAGGCCAGAGAGTTGAGCAGAAAGTTGATGCTACCAGAAGCAGTTTTGACAGCCTTGAGTCCCGAGTAAGGCGCTGACAAAGACGCAACGAGTTCTGGCTGTGCAGCAGCATCTGCCAGATCTGTGGTATACAGCGTCACACCTCCTGGGACCTCGTCGTTGGTGCCGTTGATGTACAGGACAGAAGTGTCAGTTGAGCCAACCCACACGGCCTCCGAGACGTCGCTTCCCCAGGGCAGATTCGTTATCTCTCCCGTCGGGATATGGATAAGCTTCCAGCTTGTCGAAGCCTCGTGCTCTTCGAACGAGTAATTGGTGCTGGTATAGACAGCCCACTCTCCGCTTGGATTTGGAGTTGCGGCACTGTATCGTGGCGCTGACAGCATCAGCCTGGCGGCGGTGTCAGCAGCCTTGTCATCGTCCTACCTGTACGTGCCGTTTCGGTCTCACTTACTCAGGTGTAATGCATTGCACCACGGGCAGCAATACTGCTGCTGCTGCCGCTACAGCATAGAATGTCGACATGGCCTCTTCTCTTTCCACGCAAATGCGGTATTGAAGACCAGAAGTGGTCCCCAAAGTCCGACTGCTTCCATACTAATGTACTCACCGTTTCCATACATGACCTGACGGGACTGACGGCACCGGTGTAGATCATCATCGTGCCCTTCGGCCTTCGGCCCCATAGCGGCACAATACCACCTTCCTTCATGGTCTGAGCTGCCAAGAGGTTAGTAGATTGACCAGCGCCTCTTCGGAGGTCGCTCTATATCAGACTGTGCCTCTTCCTCTCTGGACGTTCAGTGCTGTCCGCAAGAAAGACGAGATGCTGGAGATTTTTGGCGTGCTGAACAAGATCATGGAGCATGTCCTTGGCAGTCCAGTCTTGTGAGTCTTGTCTGGCCGATGCAACGTTCAGGTACTTACGGTAGCATGCATGAGCTTGCTGCACGATGGCTATTACTTAGCGTGTACGCCTGGATGGTCCAATAGACGATTGGAAGTCCGAGTTTCTGATGGGCAAAGAACTTGGAAGCGGAGTAAGCAAGAAATCGCCAAGACTTATTGATTGATGCCTGAGGCTTGAGGTCGGGCGGGAGGTTGCCGTCCCAGGCGTCACAGCGAATCGAGGTCATAACTGGACTTCTGCTTCTTCACCACTGCAACGATGGCCTCGCACCACAGTGACACACTCTCTTGCACCGCTCGCCGGCGGCATCGACTCCTCCTCCTCCACGATGTCGTCCTCGGCGCAGCGGGCTTTGGAATACCTCGAGCAGCTGCCCGGCACGACCTTCACCAAGCTGTACCAACAGCCATCGACTGCGCTGGCCATCTTCCGCCGCATGCTGCCACACCTGGCTAAGACGATGGTCATGGCCCTGCTTTACCTGCCCCAGCCCTTTGCGGCCGCTGACCTGGACGCCTGGGTCAAGCCCGATCACGACAGCACGCAGGCCAAGGAGCGAGCCCTGAGCATTCTGCAGCGCCTCAAAATTGTCTACGACGAGCCCTACCAGGGACGACCCGCCTATCGACTCAGTCCCGCCTTTGGCAAGAGCCTGCGCAGCGCTCTGACAGGAAGTGGAACGCACAATAGCTTTGGTGTGCCCTGTACCGAGCCCGATAAGCATCCCGTCACCGTCGACTACCTGGACACGTTTGCGCGTACGCAGTGGGAAGCCATTCTGTATTACGTCGTGGGGAGTGCCTCTGCGGGCCTGGGAGGCGGCGTGGACATCTCTTCGGGCACACGCACGCTCCTCGAGACGGGCAAATTCGTGGTGGTGAAGGGCGGAGGACGGCACAGAGCCATCACCACCGACGGCTTCACCTTTCTGCTACAGGATGTCAATGCTCAAGTCTGGTCTCTGCTGATTGTCTATCTGGAAGTCTCGGGCGATCTGCTGCAGATGGACTCTGTTGATGTGCTCTCCTTCCTCTTCACCCTGGGCTCCCTCGAATTGGGCGTCAGCTACTCCACCTCCAATCTCACGCCCACTCAACTGCAAATGCTGGATGATCTGACTAACTTTGGCCTCGTTTACCGTCGCTCACCCTCCTCCGATCGATACTATCCCACCCGCCTCGCCACGACTCTCACGTCCGATGCCCCAGCTCTGCCCAACAACAGCTTCACCACCACCACTACCACCAACCAAAACGCCGATCCCAACGATCCAGCAGCCACAGCCTCTGAAAAAGGCTACATCATTCTCGAAACCAACTATCGTCTCTACGCATACACCTCGTCTCCTCTACCCATATCCATACTCTCCCTCTTCGCCAGCCTCAACACGCGCTACCCCAACCTCATCACCGCCAAAATTACCAAAACTTCCATCCATACCGCCATAGCCTCGGGAATCACCTCGGACCAAATCATCTCCTATCTGCAAACCCACGCGCACCCCATTCTCCGCCGCCAAGCAGCTCTCAATTCCGCTCCAATCCTGCCTCCCACGGTAGTCGATCAAATCCGTCTCTGGCAAATTGAAGGCGAACGAATGAAGTCCACCAAGGGATACTTGATTCGAGACGTGGGGACGGAAGACGATTACACCAAAGCAGTACAGTACGCAGAAGCACTGGGGATCTTGGTCAAGGAGTTTCATCACAGGAGAGCATTCTTTGTGACGAGAATGGAGCAGATGAGTGCGTATTTCAAAGCGCAGGCGCAGAGGAAGAGGGAGGCGAAAGAGCTAGCCGCCGCCGCCGCTGCTGGTGGTGGGCCTTCTACCACTGCTGCGAGAAAGGGGTGATGACGACGACGACAATGGGAAAGAATTTCAAAAGACATAGCGAGGCGTTTCGGAGCTCATCAAAATGGAGACTACTAGGAAAGGACAGGAGTAATGACTTTTTTTATTACTCGAATGGGCGGAGCATTGAGGAGTGAGTTGGGTACAGGTACACATGGCGCTTCGCTGGATAATGGACGGGGCAGGGACTAGAAGAGCATTCGACATTATGCATTGCAATAATTCTGTGAGTATAGCAAATCTTGTATCACCATCATCTTCGTCGTCGTCACATCTGCTTCCCATCTCCACCAGGAGATGCATTGGCAGCGTGTTTCCCACACATTACCCATCATCACCGGGCTTTGACACCCAGTCTCCAGCTTTCTTAACATGCAGTGCACAATAACGCTCCGCCTCTCCTCTCCACTCTCTTGCCGTCTAGAAGAATCCCCCCACCACAGCAGCCTCCACAGGCGCAACGACATGCGCACGGTCGGACACATGTCCCACCTTCTGCCTCCGTCCCAACAATCGATCCATAAACTTCGTCTTCCTCATCTCACTCGGCGGCGGCGGTGACGGCGTGTATTCATCACCCCTCAAACTCATTTCCAGCGCACAAGTTCGAACCTCACTGCTGCTCCAGTTGCTCTCCAGTGGCTTGGCTAGTTCCGGAAGGGCCAGCGCCTTGGCCACCGCCTTTTGCCACATGAAAAAAGACTGCTCTGCTTCTACCGTGGCACATAACGAGAAGAGTTGCTCCACGGCACGGCGCATACGAAGACTATTCGCTTCCGACGTGTGAATCCTATCCGTGTCGGATTTCGACACATGCTCACCGGACAGATCTGTTGCAGCGAGCTCCTCGTTTCGAAAACGGTCGTTGAGCGATGAGAAGCGGCCTGTCCAGTAGGCAGCGGGCTGAGCAGTCAAGACCTGGCAGTAGATTAGCATGTGTGGCGAAGGGACAGCAGGAAAGTGACCCACCGCTCCAGGCTTGAGCTTGACGGACTCTGCTCTGGCCCTGCTCGTCCGCTGCGGCCGCTCTTGCATGACCACTGACGTCTGGCTGGACGATAGCCGTGCATGGCCGGAGGAGTTGCTGAAACCTCTGGTGGTACGGGTGGCCTTCAGTAGAACTTCAGTGGAAGGTGAACTGGCTGGTGGAGGTGTTGGTGCTTGACGCGCGGACATGAGGCGAGTCTGTTTGATGGCGGCGCCATATGAGTTTCGCACATTGGTCGTGTTCGTCAAGACTGGCTGGGAATTCCATCGCTGCACTGGTTTGCCTGGCGTTGGCGCCCTCTCTTTCGTACTGCGGTATGCTGGACTACTGTCAGACTTCTGTGTCATACGCATGCTGTTCGGACCGGAATGAGAGACGTCCAAGCGCTTCTGGTTGGCGAGACTCGCTTTGCGCTCGGTGAAGACTGCCACGTCTCTCTCGCTGTCTTCAGACCAACCTTGTCGGCTGCTGCATGCAAAAAGATTCTCATCGTAAGGCGTGAGTGGCTTGATGGGACTGAGGGAGATGTTCTCCTTGAAGGCCGTCATGCGTGGCACACTGGGCTCCCTCTGCAGTCCATTCTGGAGCAGCGGCACGGTGTCGGATCTGACTAGCTTCTTGCGCGTCTTGTCATCGACGGGAACCAGGCGGTTGCTGGTCGACTGCTTGCGAAGGTTGAAGGTGGGCGTGGGAAGTCGTGACGGCGGCACTTCGTCATTGGTGTGCAAGGGCAGTCGAGCATGCGACTTGGACAGCTGGAGCTTGCTCGCTGCAGACTTCTTGGCTCTACTGGGAAGGGGAAGGTTGCTGAATGTCCTGCTCCTAGGCATGCCTCCGATCGGGTCGTCTGGCAGGCAGATGTAGCTGCCCCTGCGCGTGGGCAGTGTCGCTGGCACGGGCGGCGCGTGGTCGAAGCCGTCGCTCTCGCCGGAAAAGTCGGACTTGTTGCCGTCACGTTTGCGATCTGGCGCGTTAGCTGCTGTGCTGGACAGAGATAGGATGCTGGTGGTGGTAGACGGCGAGTGTTCGGGATTGGAGGAGGTGTTGTTGCTGCGGCGCCGGTTGAACTGATGCATCAGAGACTGCAGAGAGGCGATGGAAGACAGGCGCCGCAGCGAGCTCCGTCGAGACTCGGGCGGTGTCTCGTGTGACTGGCTCTTGCGCGCGAGCATCGTGTATGAATTGTTTGATGGATGGCCGGATGGACGGATGGAAGGATTTGGAGGATGGATGGATGGAAGGGCAGAGAGGGCGAGGAAGGTGGAAGGGCGTGAGAGATAGACTCACCATTTCGGTTGGAAAGTGCGAGGTCACGACCACGACCACGACCACGATCCCGTCCGTGTCCACGTCCACTGGTAGACGCAGACGCAGGTGCGGGTGCGGGTTTAGGCGCAGGCCTTTGGAGGGTATTCGCGATGCGGATGGCTCCTGGATCCATATTCCAAGAGAGGAATGAAGCGACTGCCGAGACTGGTAACAGAAGTTAGTAAGTAGACGCAACGTCAATTGACGACGACGACGATGGTGATGGCGGTGGCAGTGGCAATGGCAATGACAATAGAATGGCAAATAGACATGTGTGGTATCAGAGGGACTAAGGTTCGAGGTACCCAAAGAAAAGCCCACCAACTTGAAAGATAAATTCTAATGCCAAGTACGGTAGGTACCTGAGGTTAGGTAGGTAGATATCCATATGGGGAAATCAAGTGAAGCGAGAATACAGGTATCTACCTTAGGTACCTTACCGTGCGGTACCTTAAGGAGGAAGGAAGCGAGCGCTTCCCACTTCACGTATTAGGTACGGTACGGTATCAGGCGGCTGGCCCCCTATTCACTCTCCCGTTGACTTTCATTATCAGCCAGCTCTCGGGCAACACCTCTTGTCGTGGAGGTTTGGTAAAGTAACTTGCCATTACATTGAGATTGTTACTTATTACACTGATGAGGTGGAGGACGGCAGTACACATTTCTCAGGTACATATATGTAGTCACGATTCTGATCATGGGCAAGGGCTTCGGAACAGAGAAGTATTATTCAGATGGATTCCAAGTAAGATATTATTCATTAGGTACTACATACCACGGATGACTATCCCTCTTCATGCTCATCGTCATCCCCTTCCTCTGCGCTCCCGTCGTCTTCCTCCATTTCATCGCCACTCGCTCCAGCACCTGTATACTGATCATCATCATCCTCGCTCTCCCAATAATCCACCAACTCATCCTCGCTCTCTTCCACCTCCTCGCCATCCTTACCCTTCTCCTGCCCCCTCTTCGCATCCCTCCTCTCTTGCTTCTTCCTCTCCACATTCGCCTTTTGCTCCTTCTTTCTCTCCGCCTTCTCCCGATTCCGCTGCTCATGCACCTTCTCCATCTCCTTGATCTCACTCTCCGACTTGTGGAAATACTCGTGCCACATCACCTTTCCCCCACACAGTCCTTCTTCCACTTTAGTCATGCGGAGCTTCAATCTCGGCCCGAGTTCATATAATTTGATACCTTTTTTCTCCACATTGTCCTTCGCCGAAGACTGAGATGATTGTGCGACTTGTGTTCCATTCGCGCCTGTGGCTTTCTTGCCGTGCTTGCTGACCTTTCGCTGTTTGGTCGTGGTGATTTCTACTTCGGCGTCGGTCTCGACTTCACTGTCGCTTCCACTTGTAAACCCTTCTGCATCTGCTGCTGTGGGGTCGAGAAGGTAGTCTGCTACATCGTTCAACTTGCCGAGATTGGGCAGAGCTCGCTTTCGTTTCTGTCCCGTGTGAGAGAGCTTCTCAGCTGCGTCCAATCGTCGCAGAGCTTTGGGGACAGAGCGTGCAGTGCGGGTTTCGATGGCATAGTGTCGAACATTCAGCACATAGGGCGCAGAGTCGTCATTCTCGGCCGAAGCTTTCCGGGGGACACGATCGAGGAGTAGAACGCGCTTGATGCCGTTAATGGGTGTTCTCGTCGGGTTGACAGGCGGGAAAAGACCTTGAAACATTTGCTGGACCAGATCCTCCAACTGTTTCGTCTTCGCCTTCTCCTGCGCGTCTTTACTGCTGCTATCCAAGTCCTTGGTAATGAAGTTGTTCATGACCAATAACGGCGCAGTCAGATATTCCTGCCCTCCACTCTTCGGCCTCTTCATGCTCTGATAGATATCCTTGCACAAGCTATACTTCTCCACCCTGAAATGCAGTGTAGGCCCCCGAGGAGTATATGCCAGTCGAAGATTTGTGTTCCCACTCTCGCTCTTGCTGAACAGCATCAAATTGGTAACACCGAGCGGTCCAGCCATTGTAGTATAGTCACGCAATTTGTTCGATCTCCTCTCTTTCAGTCGTGACGCCGTATCGGGCTCCATCATTCTCCGCACATCCTTCACCAACTGGCTGACGCTGTGTCCGACCTCACTGGCGCCCACGCGAATCACCATCGATTTCGGGGTTCGTGCTGCGGATTTCGCAATGCCTTGGGGGCCTTTGGCTTGGGGGATTCCTCCCTTGGCGGCACCGACGTGCGTGTATTTTTTCGTCCTTCGTTTGGCCATGATGCTGGTGGTTGGTGATGATGTGTGGTTTGCGACTGGCTCAACAGCTGCTGAGAATAAGAGGGAGATTGAGAGAGAGAGGCTCGAGATGGGAACTTTTCAAACAAGCTTTCTCTAGCCGGTCTCTAGCGTGCCGACGGAGATAGAGTTCACCTCCGATAGCATTTTCTTGGCATTTGATAAAGCTACCAGGTCTTTCACTTACTCCCAAGTCATCCGTGTGGTTCAAGATATATTCAGCTGAGAATAACAAATTGAGTCACCACTACGACTCACGATATACATCTATCTAACAACTACGAATACTGAAGATTGAACCGCGCGGTCTGGATACAGTCCTGGGCGCTCCCCCGACTGCGATGTGCACACACTTTGAAACAATACGATCCCGACAGGGCCATTGACCCATTCGTGAGCTTGCCCTCCCACAGCAATCTTCGTGGTGTGATGCGAGAGAAGCCTCCCGTCGCCTGTATACGATGCACGTCAATAGGCCACGAGTTGGAGTCATCCGACACGTCGCCGGGACAAGTATTCAGAAAGGCATCGACATCAGGGCTGATCATCGCCACCTCGACATTGATCGTGGGATATTGCACATCGCTACTGGTGGAGTTGTCGGCGTCAGCTCCGCTGGATCCTGGTGCTCCTGGTAAGTGGAACGTGGTGTCCAACGCTGCTGGCGACAAAGTGTTATCCTCGTCGTCACTTTGACTATACGTCGCCGACGTGAGAAAGGTCGATTTCCACGTGGGGGGAAAGATGGACACATCAGCGATACGACAGCCGATTGCGCCGTAAGGCAGGCTGAGAACGCGGTCAGAGTCCCGGCTGTCCTTGATTTTGACATAACCGCTGTACAACGGACAGGTCTTTTCATCGGCCATGGCTGCCATGTTGAACTTGGCCTGTATCGTGGCCGAGTCTCCAGGAGCCAGTTTAAGCGAGGTCTGACTGAGTTCTACTGTCGCTCCTTCTGTGTTATGCACGCCTGCAAGGAACTGTGGTGTGGCCTGCTGAGATCCTGCGTTTGCTGCAAACGGAACGATAATTCTGTCCGGGCCGAGTGTCTGCACCGTTGCAGCGGAAATTGAGGACAAGTCATAAGAAGCACTCTCTTTCCCCACATTGCTGATCGTGAAGGTCACATCTTGATAGGCTTGGGTGTCGTTGAAGTTCAGAAAGGAGACGGAAATCTTGGTCTGAGACTCCACAGCTGCGACGACATTGACCAGGCCGCCTCCCTGCTGCCAGGCTGGTGCCAGAAGATTGTCGATATTTTTGGTTCCATCACTGAAAAGCACAGGAGTGGCGGTGTGTATAAGCGCACGCACGGCTTCTTCAGCCGACCAGGTGGGATAGACCGAACGCAGGAGTGCGATACAGCCGGCAATATACGGAGCAGAAATGGAGGTCCCGGAGTGAGTACCATAGCCTCCTACGGACCTTAGCTGCGCGGACCAAACGTTACCACCAGGTGCCAGAACCGAAGGGAACAGAGAAAGATCTCCAGTCGGACCCCACGACGTGGGAGTGTACATTGATCCGGGGTTGGGGTTGGGCTGTGTTCGTACTTCTGGCAGGAGGGTGAATTTGGAATCCATCTCCAGCGTCATATGGTCTGCTTCTGCAAAGATCTTGGCCAGTTGATCCCCCGTTTCCGCAAGTAGTGATCCTGTGCCCTGGATGCCTTTATACGAGTTGCCGTAGAGGTAGAGATCAAAAGGGTCCGTCGTGTGATTGTCATAGACCACGGCGTGCGCTGCTCCACGAGCGACAATGTACGCCATTTTCTGCTCATAGGAACATCCACCTCTGCGCATAAGCACAATCCGACCTTTGAGACTGTCTGGTGCGGCTGTATCGTTCCCACAAGCATCATTTTCAATCGAAGTATCGGGCGACAGAACAGCCAATGGGAGCGATTCAGGATACTTTGATGGGAAAGCCGGCTGCCACTCAAACTCGAACGTATGTTCCTCCCCACCCTTTGAGTAAATCGCCCTGGCCTTGGGATTACTCCGCACCACATGAGCACTGTTCACCGCACCAGCACCAATGACACCAGCAGCACCCACAGGCGACATGGTCCCAAACGGTCCCGCCGATCCTGAATTACCAGCAGAAACCACAAACAACGTCTTCGACTCCGCCGAGATCCTGCTCATCACCTCCGACACCAGCTCGTGCGGAAAGGGTCCATTACTCGTCCCAAACGACATGGAAATGATATCCGTCCCTCTCGATTGCGCTAGCAAGAGCGCCTCAATCAGCACCGAATCGGAAAATCGACCAGTGTCCGAACATCCTGAGACGCGGTAATGGTCCAGCGTGGCTCCCGGTGCAACTCCAACAAACCCAACAGCCTGCTGTTCACCCACGACGAGCGCGGAGGTGTGTGTGCCATGGATTTGGCAGTCGACGTATGGATCATCATCTGGATGAGGAGTGTTTGCGCCGTTGAAGTCGTCTCCGACCATGTCTGTACCATGTCGAAGGGGAGAAGTATCTCGATGATAGATATTGCTGGCATTGGCTACGAAGGCCGGATGCAACGTGTCCAAGCCGGTGTCGAGGATTGCAATGGAAATTCCCTGACCTACCATTCCTCGGGAGTGGAGGATATTCACGCCGGTGAGTTCATGGAGGGCATCGAGTTGTGGTGGTATCGTGGAGTTTTCTCCATCTCGTTTATATTCTTGCGTAGTCTTTTCGGCGAATGATGATGATGATGATGGCAGCTTCGACGAGGAGCGGCGGCTCAGCTCATCATTCGCTGCTGCTGCTTGCGATCTCTTCTCCAGACCATCTAACGATTCCGACGATGTAGAGCCCAAATCCCAGAAACGAATAAACTGTGGAAACTCGAATTGGAGCTCGTCCGCCAAATCTTGCAGACAGGTATTAGGCTTCAATTGTCCCTGATATTCCAGCACCAGACCACGAAAGATCTTGCTCTGTTCCAGAAAACGGTGCTTGACGATCAATGGTGTGCTAGCATCGAAGTACTGAGGCGAGACGTTATCGAGTATGGCTGTGAAAGCTTCAATGTTCTGCTCCACACGAAAATAGTTAGTTGGTGCGGGCAAGCAGGCCGACAGACAGGTGTTTCAACAACAACATACACTCGATACCTGTAGCTCCGAAACGAGCAAATGGCACTGCACGCCAGCTATCCAAGCTGCGATGCAAACTCCGAAGTAGGTCGTCCATTTAGGAGATAACATCTTGTCCTTTTTTGTATTTTTTTTTATATCTTTTTTCGCAAAGCAATGAAAAAAAAGCCCCAAATCGGTTGGTTGGTTGGTTGTATCGCCGTTTTCTTTTCTTTTTTTTTTGAAACAATCTTTCTCGATCGGTGTGGTAGATGTGTTGTTTTGAAATCAGAAAATACCTAAATGAGCGACGACACCAAAACCATACCTCATTCCAATGTTATCACTGAAGAGGACACACTGAAATCGATGGTTTTGGTTTTTTTAGTTGGGTTAGGTTTTGGTTTTGGTTGGATGAGTGGGTGGAAATGAATGGAATTATATCAACATCGACGAACACGAAGAACACGAAGAAGAAGAAGAAAAAGACCTCTCCCGGACCGCATTAATTGTAAAAATAAAAAGTCAGTCCAAGTCTGTAATGGACGCCGGGGACGGCACCGGATCAATCCCCTTTCCCTTCCTCCAAGAGCAGAAAAAAAAATCAAAATTTGGGACCGTACACAGAAACACTACCTACCTTACGAAGAGAGAAAAGAACAGTTCATCCTGCTCTGAAATAAAGAAAAAGAAAGGAATAAAAAAAAAATACGAACAGATTGAACATGGACGTGGCATGTGAGGCGATCGATGGTTTGGCCCTACTGTAGGTACCTTTGGACATACATCGTGCACCCTGGGTCAGGTACAGTAAGTGAGTTTGAGTAGCCGGCACTTATTACCTACCGTACCTAGCCGTTTCCGCATCGTACAGACAAAACTGTAAAGACAGGGATTGATGGGATAGAGAAAAGTTTCTCAATTCATTTCAATTTTTTTGTGGTACAATCGGGGAGAGAAAAATCCGGAAAGGTTCTTAAGAGGAGGGAGGGAGGGGAAGTGAGCTGTATTGTACGAGATGTGTCTGTGAGGAGTAAAGTGAAGAGAAAGTGAAGGGAAAGCAAAGAGTTCTCTTTTTTTTTGAGCTGGAGATAAGGTTAAGATTAGAATACCCTTACATATAACCGTTAAAACGGGGCAACACCCAAGTATGCATTTACGACGAATTTAAGGTCTGCTGCGGCTTCGTGTTGTGTGTGTGATTTCCGTTTTCTGTTCTTTTGTTCTTTGACATGACGAACCGTACGGTATCTCAATTGATCATTTATTTATTCATTCATTCATTCATTCATTCGTTCATTCATTCGCACATCTATCTTCTCTCTCCGACTTCGTCTATACAACCTAGCCTTCATGGAAATCGCCAGCTACCTCATCGCCCAACGACGCCCGGTCAGACTGGTTCCAAACAAGTGTCTGACTGTCTAGGAAACCCTTGAGTTCAAAAAACCCTGGCGTCTGATGAAGAAAATTGAGAGCCGAGGTAACCCAGGATAATGTAGGATTCTAGAAAAAAGACAAAAAGAAAACTTGTTAAAAAAAGAGAGGAAAAAAAAAGCTTGATGAGAGGGACAAGTCTAGAATCTAGATTTCCCTTACCTCCTATTAGAAGAACACTGCGTCACGGAACTGGAGCGATAGATACAGATACATTGGGCTGTGGGAACTACACACGTCTGCAGAGATGACGGGGACAGCTTCAAGTTTGCGGAGGAGAATGCACATAGCAGTATAGAGTTGGGGGTAATTGACGATGCGTAGACTTGTGAGAGCCGTCTGCGAGTTCATGTCGTCGATATAAGTTAGCCATTTAATGCACGTGCGGATATTCGACAACACTTGTATAATTTATCGTGCGAAAATGGTCTGGTAGAGTGAGCTTCTTCGCTGTACGACTCTCTCTCATCCCACAGATACGGTACCCGAACTTTTTTCAATCTATGCTCGGTACTGCGAACGACTGGGCCAGGTGCCTCGCTCGATCCGATATAGCACATCGCCATCTGGCGTCGTACGCCATATCTCCGTTGGTAAGCTTGCGGCTCTGAGGCCTCATATCGCTCGTAGGCTTGTCTCTCTTGCGAAGGTCGAACACGTGCCTGGATCAATTGCTTGACTGTCGTCGGCCCATCTTGTGGCGGGATCTGAGTCGCCACTATGCGTATGTCCGGAGTTTCAAGGCGGATGCTGCCAAAGGAAGTCCAACAAGTGAAAGGAGTACATTTGGAGGTGGGTAGAATAGAGTAGAGCAGAGGAGTTGTTGGTGTGATAGGAGGCAAGTATAGTATGGAGCGGGAGCGGGAGACCGTCGCGGGCCGCGCCACATCGCTTCTCCGACTAGCGCGATGCATGATAAGTTTTGGTGAGCAGCTCAAGAAAACTTCTCGGTCAGATCCAACACGTTCGACGACAACTATGGCTGAAGATCGCGTCAAAAGGAGAAAGCTGAGCCACGACGGTGGAGAGAAGATCAAAAGAGTGAAGAGCGCGACATCAGCGACAAGAGATGTAAGCGACAGCAAGAAGAAGAAGCAGAGAAGGCCGGTGGAAGAGGCGGAGGAAGAGGAGGAAGAGGAGCAAGAGGAAAAGGTCGCACAGGCAGAGGCGGAAGGCGAAGGAGAAGGGAAAGGAGAAGAGGAGGGAGAAGAAGAGGGAGATGGAGAAGAGAAAAGGCCGAAGACATTTGCAGAACTGGGAGTGCGCGAAGAACTATGCGACGCTTGTATATCTCTCGGCTACAAAACACCCACTGCCATTCAACGGGAATCCATACCCATCGCACTGCAAGGGAAAGATGTGATTGGGTTGGCAGAGACGGGATCGGGAAAAACTGCTGCGTTCGCCCTCCCCATCCTCCAGGCTCTTCTGGAAAAGCAGGACCACTACTTTGGCCTCGTCCTAGCACCCACACGAGAGCTGGCCTACCAAATATCCCAGCAGTTCGAGGCACTCGGAAGTCTCATCAACGTCAAATGTGCCGTCATTGTGGGAGGCATGGACATGACGCCGCAACAGATTGCACTTGCCAAGAAGCCACACATTATCGTCGCCACACCCGGCCGGCTCATGGATCACCTCGAGAACACGAAGGGCTTCTCGCTCCGCAAACTGAAGTACCTGGTCATGGACGAAGCCGACCGACTTCTCGATCTCGACTTTGGGCCCATTCTCGACAAAATTCTCCAGGTGCTCCCACGAGAACGCCGCACCATGCTCTTCTCGGCCACCATGTCGACCAAGCTGGACAACCTCACACGTGCAGCGCTCCAATCTCCGGTGCGGGTATCCATATCCAGCTCCAGCTATCAAACCGTCAAGAACCTGAAACAGAGCTACATCTTCATTCCCCACAAGTTCAAGGACATCTACCTCGTCTACCTCGTGAACGAATTCGCGGGGCAGACGTGCATCATCTTCACTCGAACCATCAACGAAACGGCCCGAATTGCCTTCCTCCTCCGCGCTCTCGGTCGCAGTGCCATTCCTCTGCACGGCCAACTCAATCAGTCGGCGCGTCTCGGGGCTCTGAACAAGTTCCGTGGGGGTTCACGAGATATCCTTGTCGCCACCGACGTCGCCGCCCGCGGTCTCGACATTCCCTCGGTGGATCTTGTGCTCAATTACGACTTACCACCCGACAGCAAAACATATGTGCATCGCGTGGGACGCACGGCTCGCGCAGGAAAAGCGGGAGTGGCCATCTCCATCGTGACACAGTATGATGTGGAAGTATATCAGAGGATTGAGAAGGCATTAGGCAAGAAATTGGCGGAATTTGGCACGGAGAAGGACGAAGTCATGGTGTTTGCGCAGAGGGTGCAAGAAGCGCAGAGGGTGGCGGTGCAGGAAATGAAGAATGAGCATGAGAAGAGAGGGAACAAAAAGGGGCAGGGCATTTCGGGCGGCCGAGGCAAAGGTGGAGGGGGGAAGAGGGATCGGGATGGGATGGATGCTGAAGAGGGTTGATGTCTCTGTCAAAACTCAGTGGAGGATGTACAGGACTACTTATTTTCTTTTAGCCAAAACAGAGCATTCACAACGCATGCCTCGTGGGCATCTTCAACTATTCTCTCGAGATACGAACAATACCATGTTAATCTCTCGGTTTTGGTATTCAAGGCAGCGAGAGTGACACAGTGAGAATGTCTACGGTAGACTATATCCACGTTTGCGACAGTACATGGGAACTCCGACTATTCTCTTCCATTGACCTCGGCCTCACGCACTGCTCCCAGAGGCGGTAGCAAGAACATCCTCGCTGAAGCAGTCAGCACAAGAACATGCACTCACTGTAGGTCGTCTGTCTCCATCATCAAACACGTCCACCACCTCTCACCTAGACAACACACACTGGCACCGGCGCCGGCATGGCAGGTCCCGTGCGGCAGCCCATTGACGAGGCAGCATTAGAGCGATACTTGAACACACACGTGCCCGAGATCCAGACTCCCATTGACCTCCAGCAGGTATGGCTCGTTGTCGACGGATGAGGAGTGACAGGAGAAGGAGGAAACACAACGCTCACCGGATCACACACAGTTCGGCTTTGGCCAATCGAACCCGACCTATCTCATCACCGCCGCCGACCGCAAACGATATGTGCTTCGCAAGAAGCCCCCGGGCACCATCTTGAGCAAGACGGCACATCGCGTCGATCGCGAATACAAAGTCATTGCCGCCCTGCAAAACACCGATGTCCCCGTACCGAAGACGTACGCGCTCTGCGAAGATGACAGCGTCATTGGCACGCCCTTTTATGTGATGAGCTTCCTCGACGGACGATTTTTCAAGAATGCAGCCATAGAGGGCGTGAGTGGAGAAGAGAGAAGGGAGATGTGGCGCGATGCGGTGCGGACACTGGCCAAATTGCATCGTCTCCAACCGCGAGACATTGGACTCGAGAACTTGGGCAAACCCCACGGCTTCTACAACAGACAAATCCGCACATTCCAGACGCTAGCGCAGTCTCAAGCAGCAGCCCAAGACGTCGACTCGGGCAAAGCAGTCGGCCAACTCCCTCACTTTTCCTCCTTTATCGACTTCTTCAGCCGCGAATCCACGCAACCCGTGGATCGCGCCGTGCTCTTCCACGGAGACTTCAAAATCGACAATCTCGTCTTCCACCCGACTTTGCCGCGCGTCATTGGCATTCTCGACTGGGAAATGGTCACCATCGGCCACCCTCTCGCCGATCTCACCAACCTCCTCTCCGCCTGGACCATTTCCAACGCCACGCCTTCCTGGCCGCGCAAACACGCCGATCCCGCTTTTCTGGCCCCTTCTCACCCTCTCAGCACGAGGAGCACCGCCGACTGGCCCGGTCTGCCCACGTATGCCGAATGCATTACCTGGTATCGACGGGATTCCGGGTGGGAGATTTCTCCACGAGATCTCGCGTGGGCGACGGCATTTGCGCTGTTTCGCGATGCGATTATTTTTCAGGGCATTGCTGCGCGGTATGCTACTCGGCAGGCGAGTTCGGCTTCGGCGCAGGAATATGCGGATGAGAGGGGACCGTTTGCCGAGATGGCGTTTGTGAAAATGGAGGAGGCGAAGGTGAGTAGTGGTGGTAGTGGCAATCAGGCGAAACTGTAGATTTTTTTTTTCTTTTTTTCTTCGTCGCTATCGGCTCGTATAATCAATCAGTTTTCTAGAACCAAAATAATACAACCGACATAACGCCATCACATGTTCGATAGTACCACCCGTTTTTTTTTTTTTTTCTTTTTCAGTGGGTCCCTTTTTTTTCTTTCGAAACTCCAGTCCCATTCTGATTCTCGCTTCCTGATTCTCGGGATTTTACACAAGAACTAATTGATCTAGACCATGGGCTTTTCGGCTCTTTTTCTGCCGCGATATCAGGAGATTCATCTCTCTATATTTTTATCTCTCTCTCGTTTGTTGCGACTGCTGGCGTGATGTGCCGTTTCATCCGTCTGGTCGTGGTGATGGTGGATCTCTCGTGGTATGTATGGATATATGTATGTATGGTGGATAAGTGGGTGGGTGGGTTTTGTGTAATGAGTGAATGAATGATTGGAGTGAGGTGAGGTGAGGTGAGGTGAGGTGAGTATAAAAAAGAGATGCGCTGCTGCTGCTGCTGCTGCTGTTGTTGTTGTTGTTGTTGTTGTTTTTCTAGTATAGTCTAGTCGGTCGACTCATCAGTACACGGGACAGGACAGGACAGGATAGGACAGGATACCAGTTAAAGTCCAGTCCCTAGTCCCAGTCCAGAAGAAGAAACGAGGAATAAGAAATACTTGAGGGTACTTTTGTCTTTTTTAATATTTTACTTTTGAGATTTTAATGTTTTGATTCATGTTTGTCCAACCTGCTCTCTATCCTGTGGATTTTTCGGTTTTACCTCCGAGTCCTACTGGGAGGAAGAAGAAGAAGGGGAAGGTGATGGAGATGGAGAAGCAACATCAACATCAACAGCAACAGCAACAGCACTTGAAAAACCACAGCAACAACAATAATGAGCAATGCAACAAGAACAATGAAAACCGGCCTGAGAAGGAGATGACGATCATGGTTCGAATTCTCACTACTACGACTGATGATGATGAGGACAAAAAGAAGACGAAGAAGGAGAAAGAGAAGGAAAGGGAATGGCCCCTATGGACTCTCAAATGGTTTACACATCAACATCGCCATCGCCATCGAACTCCCCCAGCAACACAAGCAATCGTATGTTATGTCCCTCCTCCTCATCCTCCTCGGCAACAAAAATTCCATGACTGCAATCCATCAATCACTTATGCTGATATTTTAAATCTTACACCCTCTTTTAGGAAAATCGCCGCTTTTTTGAACTTGCTCGATCATATGATATTGTGGAGCCTTTGGTTCCGCTTCTTGTTGGGGAGAAGAAGAAGAAGAAGAAGAAGATGCAGAGGGGAGAGGGCGTTGGGTTGATGCTGGATTTTGGGGCGTTGGCGTAGAAGGGGTGGAGGGATGGAGGGATGGAGGGATGATTGAATGATGAGATGAGAACTGATGTTGTGTAATGAATGGTAATAATGGTAATGGGAGAATGGTAGTTAATATGATGGGATGGAATAGCGGAAGAAAGGGGTGAGGAAAATTGACTCAGTCGAATTGGAGAGGAAGAGTAGGGGTTCAAGACATGAATGAATAAGGTATGAAATATGAAATATGAATGTAAGAAGGAAAAAGAGGAAAAGAATTGAATAACAATCAGCGAGTGAAGGAACTACTTTACCTACAACAACAAAGTCGGTACCTTAACCCACAACCCAGAATTTTCCACTCCTCCTCCCCTTCTCTTGCTCTTCTTCTCTTCTTTTGACCTTTTCACCTTTCCACCTCTCACTTTTTCCCTCCTTTCCAAAAATTCCCCAACTTCTCATACCAACAACCCTCCACAACCGAATTTCCTACCTCCCAAAAATCTTCTTCTTCTTCTTCATCTTCTTCCACCACCACCCCTCCCGGAAATTCCTCTCCATCGAAATAATACTAAAAGTAAAGTAGGTAAATAAGTAAATGTGCAAAAAACAGCCGTTTATTATTTTATCGCCACACCCATTTTTTCCTTTCCTTTTCTTTCCTTTTCTTTTCTCTTCTTTTCTTTTCTCTCTTACTCACACACACGCGCGCTAAGCAGGGACAAAAGTCAAAACTTACAATTGACAAATTCTGCGAAATCCCTTTTTCTCTCAACTCTTCATTTCGAGGACTTGTATTTTCTACGTATTGTAAATCTTCTTGTTTCGCTGTGGTTAGTTTGTAATGTTCTGTTCTTAGCCAGGAGGAGGAAGAAGAAGAAGAAGAAGTTGGACTGTTGTGATTTTTCTTGTTGTTGTTTTGCGATGATGAGAGGATTTTGGAAATGAGGTTGTCGTGTTGTTGTTGTTGTTGTTGTTCATAATCGTTGAGGGAGGGGGTTTCTGGTGGGTTGGTTGGGGACGTGGTTCCGATTATGAGTATATAGGTGGCTTGGCCTGGAGGGGAGGAATGGGGTTATTGTTAGTGGATTTTGTTACCTGGGAATGGAAGGAGGGATAGAGAGAGGGAGAGAAACTGACTTGGACTAGAATTCGAGGCCTCCCGTTCGAAAACTTGTACAGTTTTGTAACATCTGATGTCTAGACTCAAGGAGTCGAATACCAGACCGGATCCGGGGAATTTTTCATCGAAGACGGATATTGCTGTATTGGAAAAAAGAGGCATTTTGTTAGTGGGGAGATGAGGATTAATAACAAGAACAAAATGAAAAAAAGGGGAAGGGTTTAACATCTTCATCAACCCAGACTCTCTTTACTTCTCCTTCTCTTCTTCTTCTTTCCTTCTCCTTTCATCTTTCTCCTCTTTCTCCTCCCCCCCCTCTCTCCCTCCCCTCAAACACCCAAAACCTCTACATATACTCACTCTTAAACTCCTCCGACCCCAGAAACTCCACATCCCGCAACGGATATGTATTCAAAAACGGTCTTTCCCCTTTTCCATCCTCTTCTTCTCTTCTTGATCCCCTTCCTCTTCCTCTTCTTCTAGTATCTTTCATGATTTTCCACCGATACGCTTCTTCAAATCCACTGGTCTGAAAAATGTCGGGAATATGTCTTTGATTATACCATTCGTGAAAGGTGGCCTCGGATAGTTGGGGATGGGTGATGCGGGAGCTGACGAAGAAGAGGCCGGGGGTTGTAGTAGTAGTAGTAGTGGTAGACATTCTTTTTTTTTCTTTTCTTTTTCTTTTTTCTGGAAGTGGAATAGGAGACAAAGAAGAAGAAGGATTTGAGTACTTTTCTTTTCTGGCAGTAGTGTTGTCGGTATGAAATGATAATAATGAAGTTTTCTGATCGTCAGCTTTTTTTTTGTGTACAGGTATGTTTTCTAGACGAGATATTGGAATTCTACGGAAGACTCGGTGGTTGGAGCATGAATATGGCAAGGTGGCCCATGGCTGATATCCTAGTCCAGCGTCTCAGACTGGAACTGAGAGTCTTGGATAATGGATATACTGCTGTTGCTGCTGCTGACTACTTTTGGATGGGAAGTCTGTCATCAAGACTTGATCGAGGTCATTATCGTCGGTATAGAATGCATACTCGGGTCGTGTGCCGCGCTGTTTTCAAGGGGTACAATATTGGGGAATTATACTAGGAGGCACAGTACATGTCTAATAAGTCGAGTCAGGGGCCACTACTGTCGTCAAATCGTTGTTGTTATTTACGGCTCGGCACGGATATCGGATTCCCGAGTGAATTGAAGAACAAGATGCTGACTAATCACAGCTTTGCCGTGTATGCCGACTATAATTATTATGTACCTGGTGTACTTTGGTATATTGCCCTGCAGCGGCCGACGGCCTCCCTCCTCTCTCTCCCATTCACCTCATTGTCAGTCTGTTACTGACTTTATCCCCCCATCAGGAATCCAGCATTATTGCCATGCCCGAGGTTGTCAGCTTCCGCAACCCTGTTCGATCCTGTAGAGACCCATGTCAGGTGAAGGATATATCCCTCAGCTAAGAGCTGTTGGTAAGTGAAGTTGTTCGTAGGTCAGAAAGGGAGTAGTAGCTTTCACTCGGCTTCATACCCATTATTATCTCAAGAAGACAGGATGATACACACTTCCCCTTTTCCCGATCTCAATATCCCCAAGGCAAGTTTACAGAGTCACAGCTCTCTTCCCCCCTACTCCCTCCCAGACGAGACTAATCAGCCGACGACATTCAGGTCAATGTCCTCAGTTATCTCTTCCCACAGGACCAAGTGCCCTCTGATGAGCCTGTATGGTACGACGCTGCGAATCCACGGAAAAATGTCAGTCCCCGACAGATGCTCTCCTGGATCAAGAGAGTCATCATTGGCCTCGATCGTCTGGGTCTGAAGAAGGGCGAAGTCTGTCTCATCCACACTCCCAACCACACGCTGGTTCCCGCCGCCTATTTGGGCATTGTCGGTGGGGGAAGATGCTTCAGCGCCATCAATCCCATCTACACCGTCGACGAGATTGTGCATCAGATGAAGCTCACGGATGCGAAAGTGATTCTGGCACATCCGTTGCTGGTGAAGAATGCCGTGGCAGCCGCGAAGAAAGCGGGCACCAATCCCAAGATATACCAGTTTACGGATGACGAGGCACCGTTGCAAGAGATGGATGGAGTCAAGGACTGGCGTGCAATGCTCGGTACTGCTGCCGAGGCTGAAACATATCGCTGGAAAGAGTTGACTGCTGAAGAATCGGTCCGCACGGTTGCCACGATCAACTTTAGCTCGGGCACGACCGGTCTGCCCAAGGGAGTCATGATTGGACATCACAGCCTGATTGCCAATGTCGAGCAGACAATGGCGACCACATGGCCGCAACACAATTTCACCAAGGGGGACAAGGTCAAGGAGAGATGGATCGGCTTTCTCCCTCTCTACCACGCCTACGGCCAAATGTTCGCCATCATGATGGCCTGTAAACTCCACGTGCCCATCTACATTATGCGCCAATTCATCTACGAAGACTTTCTCCGCGTCATTCAAGACTACAAAATCACCCATGTGCAAGTCGCCCCGCCCGTCCTGGTCATGATGGCCAAGCGACCCGAGACTTCCCAGTACGATTTACGCTCCATTCAAGAGCTTCTCTGTG
Organism: Sphaerulina musiva SO2202; assembly: GCF_000320565.1. Classification (NCBI taxonomy): domain Eukaryota; kingdom Fungi; phylum Ascomycota; class Dothideomycetes; order Mycosphaerellales; family Mycosphaerellaceae; genus Sphaerulina; species Sphaerulina musiva. Next base: position 79,895 of record NW_016017389.1, on the reverse strand, counting down.
GCGGAGCACCTCTGGGCAAAGATTTGCAGAATGAAATTTCTCGCAAATTCCACTGTTCGGTCAAGCAAGGCTGGGGCATGACCGAAGTCACCTGCGGCTCCATTCGCCAACTCGAATCGAGCGATAATGGCACGGTGGGAAAACTCGTTCCCAACACGCATTTGCGTCTCGTCGACGAAAACGATCGAGATGTCGGTTGGGATTCTCCGGGGGAAATGCTCATTCGAGCTCCCAATGTCATGCTCGGATACTGGCGTAACGAATCTGCTACGAGAGACGCTCTGACTCCTGATGGTTGGCTTCGCACGGGAGACGTCGCTGTTATCAACAAGGAAGGCTATATCTGGATTGTCGATCGCAAAAAGGAATTAATCAAAGTCAATGCTCTACAGGTCGCTCCTGCTGAACTCGAGGGGATTTTGCTCGATTGTGAATATGTTGCTGATGTCGCTGTTGTGGGCATCACTATTCATGATGAGGAATGGCCTCGCGCTTATGTCGTTTTGACCGAAGGTGCGCGGCAGAAGAAGATTTCTCCGGCGGATATTCAGATGTGGTTGAGACCGAGGGTGGCGAAACATAAGGCTTTGGTAGGGGGTGTGAAGTTTGTGAATGAGATTGTAAGTGATTTTTTTTTTCTTTTTTTTTGGAGAATGTGTGTATTGTTACTGACAATTCTTTTTTCTTTCTTTGGTTTCCAGCCGAAACTCATGTCGGGCAAGATTCAACGTAAAGTTATGAAGGAATGGTCGAAGCGAGATGCACCCGAGGTTGCGAAGGGGTTTGTTCGGTCCAGACTGTAGGATATATCTTGTGAGTATTAAGCGGGATTTTGTATGGATGAATGAATGAATTGTTGTATGTGTACCACGCTGTGTACCCTCTCCTCTTCTCTCCTCTTCTCTTCCTTATCGCATTGTCATATCTTCACCGACTGTCGCTACATCCTCAATCTCCTATTCCACACCATCCTCTTCCACATCACTGTCAAGAAGACATTATCAGCTGAAAGGTATAGTAGGTAAGTTAAATGAAGGTTACATACTTATTAAAGATGTTCGCGGATGATATTGATGACGAAACGATGGCGCGCGACTGGCTGACTGGCTGAATGGTTTGCTGACAGTGACGATGACAGATACACACATTACGCGATATGCCCGATGATGTGAGGGCTCGTCTGGATGGGGGTTTGTTTCACGGCATGCGAGAACGGGAGGAGAAGACAAAAAAGGGGGGCGGGAAGAAGTTTCGATCGATCCGATTGCACTCACTCACTTACTCAACTCTGGTTATTAAATGTTGTTAAGAAAGATCGAGGACTATAAAGCCATCCTGTGTCACAGAGCAGTATGCTATTCTATTACTGACTACTATTTACTCAAACTACTCCAGACAACCAACAAAACTTCCCATCCCATTCCAGCAAACCCTCACACGAGCAAAGAGAGTACCCTAAGCGCCGGTGGGCGTACACAACAAGGCAAAGAAAGGTAAAAGTAGTGCCACGAGTACAGCGTCACAATGTACACATGTACATATACAACAGTACAAAACAACTCACACCCAGTTGCGTCCACGGGCATCCGGGTGAATCCTGGTCCTACTGTACTGTACAAAGTGTACATAGTGTACATCCCTAGCTTTCTCCAATCGGATTGCGATGATTGTGGACTTTTACCTGGTCGGTCATGCGGACTGATTGGCAAGACAATTAATCTATTCTCGGTGAGGAGGTGGGTGGGTGGGTGGGAGGGTGTGTGGAGGTGTGATGATTTGGAGGAGGAGGAGGAGATGCAGTTCTTATGCACAGCCACTGGGGTTTTGTGTTTTGTGTTTGGGAAAGGGGGGGAAATATGTACGGGGACCGAGAGAGAGAGGGAGGGGGAAGGAGAGGGAGAGAAGGGAGTTTCGCGAAATGATGGGGGGAAGTATGAGCAGGAAAAGCAGCAAAGGAGCGGTGTTCTTCTCTCGATTTTGTTCTTCTTTCTTCTTCTTTCTTCTTCTTCTAGACTTTGTCAATAGATCGCAACATACATTGTATGCAGACAATAGTCTAGTAGACTCTCTTGATGAGATAATTAGTCCTCGCTTAAACAAAACAAAAATTGCGGAGTAACAAACAAAAAACCTGGAGAAAAAATCCGGGGTAACAAGAGTACTTACAAGGATATATAAATGTATACAAGTACACGACAAGGATAAATACAGCACAACACATTCGCATTTGCTCTTGGGTTGTGTGATTGGCGGACTTTTGTCGCTCATCACACATTTGTACATTGTTACTGTATATATGTATACATGTACAAGTCAGGTCAGCCTGGCAGATTCTGTAACACGACATGAATAATCCTGGACGCTTACCCCGCGATTACTATGTCCATGTATGTATGTACTCACTATACATGAACGTACCTGTTGCTTGGTTGGTTGATGGATAGGGTGGGATCATGTATGGGTGGTGATAGGCGATGGCCTGATGCTGATGCTGATAGAGATGAAAGAGGGGGGCGCGTGACCGTCTCGCTGACCATGGCAATGTCTGTCTGTCTGACGGGGGATATATGCGGGCGCTGATCTCCTCTCTCCGCTCTGCTCTCCTGATTTCTCTTTCGATCTGTTGGTTTTGCCTACTACTGGTAAATACTACCGAAATCTCCACTCTCCACTCATCAACAACAACAAAAGAAGCAACAAATCAGTCAAACAACTCTTACCATTCCATCCCATACTCCAAACATAACCAATACTGTCTGATTCTGTCTCAAAATGATCTCCCCCGTCGGCGTCGGAAGCAACAACCTACTCTACAAGAGTGCAGCTCTCTACGCCACCACGACTGCTTTCGTGGCTTTTTGGATCGGTCTGAGAATGCCGCTGCAAAACAACAAATCTGGACCGTATAATTACCACAAGATTGTCAAGCAAGGAAGGAGGATTCCGTGGAGGCGTCTGCCAAGGATTGCTTAGATGGAGATGACTTGTGTGAGAAGAAGTGGGAGGAGGACGCGAGAGAGGTATGTTTCGTAGTGTGGTGTGGTCGTTGTGGAGCTTCTTGTCGAGGAGGCAATGATGATGATGATGATGTTGATGATGATGCTGACAAGTCTGTTGGGTTAGGATAAAGCATCTCTTCACGTCAGCGATCGAAGTTTGATACATATACACCACCACCACTATCATAGCTTGCATCCCGTCTTCTTACCATCTGGTCACCATTACGACGAACGATTTCGGGCCGACCGTGGTCAATTCGTCGATACCGTCTTTCATTAAGCAACAATACCCCCTTACCTTACGAACTCTCAGCCCGCCACGCCCAGAACGAGTAGTGGAGGACACTCCGGTTTTCAGATTGCGAAACCCACCTACCTACCGAAATCTGCCCAAGTTTCACTGAGATTTGGATCACCTTCTCGATGGACGATACGACTGCGGATCGTCAGTCGGGGAGAAATCGTGGAGCTGTTCTTCTTTGCTGCTGCCTGTTCTACTACGTTTAGCGCAGCTTTTTTCATGTATGTATGACAGGAGTAGTTATTGTGAATACAACACTGTTGTCACACTCAATTTTCCTTTCCCTATACTGTGAACCTGTGCGGTCGTGGTCAATGTAGTGGGTGGAAATGGTGCTGTACACAGCAAGATTCTACATGAGCACGAGGCCCGCTCTTCAACTGTGTCGGGGCATCGTGATGGATGGCTTGGCCTCGTGTTGGTTGCAAACAATCACGTACGCTGTTTTTGTCAAAGCTGAGGGACTCAACGCCGGTGAACGAGATGTTCAGCTGACACTGCTCTCTTGAGACTTGCGCTCCTCCAACCCGCTGCCCGGCTAAACAGAATTTCTTGCTGGACAATATAGAAAGGTCGGCCAGTTGGATATCAATCTTGCATGCGAGGCATTTCTTCTAGCCGATAGAAGTCGACCAGAGTCGAATGGGATGTACTGCTTCAGCACACCTCTGTCTGGATCGGGCGAGGGTCAAGCATTCTGAGTGCTGTCACGATTCGTATTCAAGCTGACGCGGCTTTCGATTCGACATTTTGATAGGGGAATCCTAACATGGCACATTTTCAGTCGATCGTGCATATCTCTCTGCTGTAAGCTGTGTCATATTTCCTCACGCTGGGCCGAGGAATGACTCCGCTTTACCAGGATACCATACACTTCTCCAGCGTCATCTGCGTAGCTCCTGAAGAAGCGCAGAAAGCGGAAATCGTGTAGAACGAGATCAGAGGACTGCGCCACTGCACTCGATCGGCGGCGCATGGAGCATCGAAGCCAGAACGGCGAGTGACGCGGTGGCTTGAAATGGCGAGGCACCACAACTTGCATCTCCAGCCCTCTGGAAGTGTTCGCGATAGTCGATCACTGCAGTAAGTGCTGCAGTGAGTGATCCACCTTGGCACTAGTGTATGGCCCAAAGAACCTTGAACTTGCCGCAAGCAGAGAGATGCCTATTCCTGCCAGTGTCGATGTAGTCATCTGACATCTTCCACATAACCAAAGTTTGGCCCACAGAGCGGCCTGGAATCCCCAGGTGTGAACTCTTGAAGGTCGTAACGCCTCTTTCGCCGTATAGTAACGGCATGTCGAGGCCGAGAAGACCCAGAAGACGATAGGTCACGTCTTCACCACGCTTCGTACTGCGATGTCCGTCCCAGCTCATTCCGCAAGCTAGGCAATGATACTAAAATCTCGGGCAAAAGCCTCTCGGGATCATGTCAAATGGTTCATTGGTCGCCTGCACAACCACTCAAGTGCAGCACATTGAAGATTGATTGATCCTGACAGAGTCCAGCTGTGAGTGAACGAGCGACTTTCAGAAACGCTTCTTCGGCAAAAAGAGTATGATGCCTAAGTTGAACATGGGTGACGCGGTTCGTGGAACGCTGCCGAAACATCTGGATATCGGCTAGCAAACCGCCCCGATAACGCGGGTAGTAGTCTGCTATTGGCATACATCCGCGATCTCCGTTATACCAAGCTCATGTACCTCTGGAAGGAAGACCAGACAGACTGCAGACAATGCATCTCGTTGACACATGGGCTTGATAGCGTTGGATAGCTCGGCTGAGGACCTTTTGTCAATGCAAAATGTACCCATACAGGCCCGTTCCAGGTTCTGCCTTTCGTCTGGCGCTTTGTCTAGATCATGCCGTATATGGTCCATCCTCGGCGGGTTCGCATGATTTGACGAGCTTCTGGTACCTTAGACTATCCTGCTGACGTTCAAGAAGATATTCTTTTTGGTATGCCTGGGCCTAGAAAGTCCGTGACCTGCAGCGTAGTCGATTGTTGGTAGTCTGACAGGACAGCTGATTGACTGGAATTCGTCATGCAATACAGACCAGTATACGCAGGAACCGAAGTGAGGTGAAGCCACGGAATGAAGAGAAAGTGAAGTCGAGAGGGATAGAGGGCGCCGGCGAATTCAAGATCGGATTCGTAAGGCGGCAAACGGGCCGATGCGGCCGAGGCCGACGGCCACGCCGGTTCCCGAGAGACTGACCCAACATTGGCAGGGAGAGAGGTTGTATACGTAGCACCGCAGCACTGTTCTCTATACCAGGAACTACTTCGAGGCCATCGTTGCTGGTAGTGGCTGATCATCCTTCACCACCCACTGGCGCTCTCTCTCTCTCTCTCCCACCCACCATGACGAGGTAGCAGACATCCTTCTACAACCAGGATCAGGATCAGGATCAGGATATGGACATGAACGACGACGAAGACGACGACAAGTACGTTCGCTACGCGCACGTGCCCATTCCCTCCTACGAAGACGCCATCCAGCGTCCGAACTCATCGCAGAACCACGGCCAAGCTGAGCAAGAACGCGAGGGACTGCTGGACCAACATGGACGAACGCGCTCCTATCAGCCGCCGACGGCCGAATCGCCACGATCGAGCGAGGACAGCGACCTGAGATTGCCCGAGGTGGACGGCGACGATAATGATGAGCGACGACGAGTGGAAGAGCTCGACTATCTCGATCCCTCCACCGCCGACCCCGACTCCCGAAGAGCGGGCCTATACCATCGCTCCAGGATACGATCCAAGTTCAGCCAGCACCTGTCCAATCTGGGCGCCACTCTTTCCTCCCTCCGCTTGCCTTCTTTTCGATCTCTATATACCCCTGTACAATCAGAACTCGAACAAAACAACAACAATAACAACAACGAAAACGATCATGAAAACGAAAACTCCTCGGAGCCTCCTCGACGCTGGGCGTGGCTCTATCGACCGCTTCCATCCCTTCCCGTGCAGTACCGCATGGGTGCCGCGACTGCTGCGAGACTGTGCGGCCTCATGTCCATCGCCATTCTCATCTACGTCCTGTTCATTCTGGACGTCTTCCCTAACAGCGGCCGATATATCGGCACGCGCTTCGATCCAGAGTCGGTCCGATCATATGTGCAAGAGAACGTGGATGCTGCGCGAATTGAGGAGTACCTCTATCACATTACAGGCTACGATCATGTAGCAGGAACAGAAGGAGATCTGTACATGGCAGAATGGATGAAGGGGAAGTGGGAGGAAGAGGGGCATCTCGACAGTGTGGCCTTGCGCAGCTACTATGTCTATCTGAATTACCCGAAGCAGGACGGCCGGAGTGTCAGTATCGTGGCACCCGAGAACAAAAAGTGGAAGGCCAAGTTGGAGGAAGAAAGAGCCGATCCGGTGAAACAGCAGACATGGGCATGGCATGGACACAGCAAGAATGGATTGGTCGAGGGACACTTGATCTATGCAAACGGGGGCAATAGAGAGGACTTTGCCTGGTTGCGTGATCAAGGTGTGACGCTGAATGGAAGTATTGCCCTCATGCGATACTACAGCACGCAGGGCGATCGAGCGTTGAAGATCAAGGCGGCAGAAGATGCGGGCTGTATTGGGGCCCTGATATACTCGGATCCTACCGAAGATGGTTCTGTTCGAGGCCCAGTGTGGCCAGAAGGTCCCTGGAGATCCGAGGACAGCTTGCAAAGAGGAGGTGTCAGTCTGATGAGCTGGATCGCAGGAGATCCATTGACTCCCGGATATGCCAGCACCAAAGACGCCAAGGTCCACGACAAGGAGAATAACCCTGGCCTGGTCGGCATTCCTTCACTTCCACTATCGTGGCGAGACGCGAAAGTGCTGCTAGAGTCCCTCTCGGGGCATGGTGTGCAGGTTCCCAAAGAGTGGGTCGGTGGCGACAAATCCTTCACAAAAGAGTGGTACTCTGGCGCTTCCCCGGACAAGTCATCTGACACGCCGATCGTCAACCTGAAGAACCACAATGATGAGAACGACAAGCAACAAATTTGGAACCTGCACGGCCTGATTGAAGGTTTAGAGCAGCCGGAGAAGAAGATTCTCATCGGCAATCATCGCGACAGCTGGTGCTTTGGTTCTGTGGATCCAGGCAGTGGCAGTGCAGTCATGATGGAGATGGTCCGCATCTTTGGCGCACTGCGAAAGCTGGGCTGGCGGCCTCTGCGGTCCATCGAGTTCATCAGCTGGGATGCCGAAGAGTATAACCTCGTCGGCAGCACCGAGTACGTAGAAGACAACATGGAAGCTCTTCGCGAGGATGCCGTGGCATACCTGAACATCGATGTGGGTGTGTATGGTCCCGACCCCGTGTTCCGAGCTGCCGGCTCTCCAGTTTGGGAACGACCTTTGCTTCACATCCTCGACCGAGTGAACACCCCCAGCGGGTCTGCCACTCTCCGCCAGATCTGGGACGACAGGAAGTCAAAGCTCGAAGGGCTCGGTGCAGGTTCTGATTACGTCGCATTTCAAGATATGGCCGGCACGTCCTCTATTGACTTTGGCTTCGAAGGCCCGGAATACGGTTACCCCTATCATTCCTGCTACGAGACCTTCGATTGGATGAAGCGATTTGGCGACCCTGACTTTGGTTGGCACAGGACTCTTGGTCAACTCTGGGCTCTTCTCATTCTGGAAATTGCCGACCGACCCATCGTCCCATTCGATCTGCGCAGTTACGCTGATGCGCTGGATGGGCCATATCTCGACACGCTGCAAAACTACGCTACATCTCAGCTCCAGAAGCTCGGTCAGTCCACCCCCTCGGACAACAAGACCGAAATCGACATCTCCTCCCTCAAAGAAGCCGCCCAACACCTGAAATCTGTGGCCTCTCACTTTCACAAATTCGAAGACCTATGGACCACCAACGTGCTTGGCACAGGCGGTTTGGAAACCTCATCCTACGCCATCCGCCGTCTAGCCTACAATGACGCCCTCTCCACTTTCGAAACCGATCTCCTCGATATCCCCTCTTCACCACTGGATACAGACCAGCATGGTGTGCCGGGGCGAGAGCAATTCAAACATATTGTATTTGGCCCTCAGGCGTGGAGTGGATACGATGAGGCGTATTTTCCGGCGGTGAGAGATGCCTTGGACGTCGGGGATTGGGCGCTCGCGCAGAAGCAGGTGGACAAGGCCGCGGACATTTTGGAAAGAGCCATCAAAAGATTGGAGGGCAAAGGAAGGAAACTAATGTTGAAGTGAATAACATATCATCAATCAATTTTGTACAGGCAAAATGGGAAGAAGGAAATCGGCGACTGAGGGAAAATGGTTTTTTTGATTTCTTATCTTTTTTTCCCATATCGAGGACTTGTTGTCAGTCAGTCTCGTCGTATTTTCTTTTTTTGTATAGGGTTGAACGAACCATCACTCATAGCAGGGCGTAACGGCGTTTGTCGGTGCGCGGCTTTACTTCTTTTTCTTTTGAAAGCGAGCAAGTGTGTATCTTGTCGTGCGCATTTATCAATAATGAAAAGTCAGAATAGTGCACTATTTGCCTTTTGGCCTTTTTTTTTCGTTTGTTCCCTACCTAGGTACTTTACCTGGACAGACAGAGAGAGAGACTCTATACCTTACTTACCGTATTTATTGTCTTGTTTCTATCTCTGCTACCTACCTACCTTACGGTGATTCTCATATAGCCTGACTCAGAAGTTTGTTTGCTTGTCTGTCGATGGACGCCTGTTGCGCTAAAAAGTCAAGATCCGAATGTGTCTCTAGGCTCCCGCTCGAGCACGTCTCTACTTACTTTGAAAGGTCCCTCTCCGCGGCAACTCTCTCACACTCTCTTGACAGTGCTTTAGAATGACTGAACATCCAAGTACGGCTGAGGACAATCATCTAACAGTCACAGCTCAGACACCCGATGACAACCATCTCATCCCTGCTGAACACGCCGTCTTCAACACCACCGAACTGTGCGAACGAATCCTCACGCACCTACCAGTTAGAGCGATTATCGGAGCACTCCGAGTCTGCAAGCAATGGAAGGAATGCGTTGAGAATTCTCCCGGCATCAAACAGAAGCTTTTCATCAACAGCCAGCTTCCTGCCCACAGCTGGGACACCTACGGTCATGGGAAACACCAAGTCGGGCAGCGAATTGAAGATGCACCAGATACAAGTGGCAGCGTGGCAAAATTGAATGGGCTCTTGATGAGCAGCAGCCAGAATCGCAACGATAGCGGCGATGTACTTGTTCGCCCTGTACGGGTATCACCGCTGTTGCGCACCCGCGAGCCCTTTCCTCATATGGAGAAAGTTTACAGTTTCGATTGGACCGTATTCAGCACGATCGAGGGTTTCAGTACCAGTGCATCGGGTTTCGCTGCTTTGTCGTTCCTGACGGATCCACCTTGCCGTGAACTGAGTGTCGGTTTTACATGGTATTCCTTGTGCCCAGATACGCAGCTTGATGGTGGATTCGCAAAAGAATATCTATTGAGTTCGCAGGACGGATTGACTATTGCTCACATCATGCGTAGTGTGTTGTGTGACGAGAAATTTGCCCGCGACATGCGGCTTGTCAAGAGCTACGGGCATGAAAAATTCAAGATACAGGGGGTTGTCTATTTCCATCATCCATCGTAAATCTTGTGAAGGAACAGCAGTGGCGGCTTGCATTGGGGATCCAGCGGTCCTAGGATAATGAGACCTGCAAGAAGGGTTCTCGAGCCAGGATGCTGTAAGGCGTCGCAGGCTTTCCCACTGTCCGCAGTTATTGCCTAAGCCGCTAAACTGCAGGTCACCAGAATGCCACATTTGCAATCGATGGCGTCTCTGTTCGTAGTAGAGGCACGGCGTTCAGCTATAGTCGTAGCGTCTCTTAATCGAAAGTGTCCATGCATTCCGTTCCAAGCGCCGCACTCAACGTCAATCCATGTTCAACTGAATCCGCGACTGCTCACCAGAACTGGCAAGTCGTGAAGGCGTTCTTGTGACGGTAAGGAGTCACGACGCTGGCGGTGCCCTTGTGTCGCATGGCTATAGGGCCTGGCTGCTTCGCGTGGGCCTGGATCACCCAAATGCCAAATGCGGACCACTTGCTGAGGAGTTTCGCCTCGATGGCGGTCCTCGAGCAGCCCCTCTTCCTCTCGTACAGACTGACACGCTCTTGCGTATAGAAGCAGTAATAATGGATCAGGCGGGTGGTTCTGAACGACGAAAAGAGAGGTCGAAGTGATGGAGAAGAAGAGGTGCCAAGATGTGAAAGATGTGAAAGATGCGAAAGATGTGAAAGATGTGAAAGTGACAGAGATGGGGTTGGCGCCAAGCTTTAAACGCGAAGGAAGCGAAGGGCCGACCCGGGCTCGCGTCTTTCCCAGCCATCTCCAGCCTCGCGACGCGCATCCACAGATTCCACTCTCTAGCCTTCATACCACCCGCACCGCTTGACCAGCCTCCTCGACGCAAAAGATGGCAGTCTGTGTGGACAAAATGGCTCTTGATCCCTGGCCGATCTCTGCAACACATCCTGCACACCTCGCACGACATCGAAATCGACCGCCGTGAACGAACCGAACACTCCATCATTACCCGGCCAACGTATCACCATACCAGCCAGTCCTTTGGGCATCCCGTCGGAGAGGCATCAGTCATCTATACTATACCATACACACAGTACGACCGCGCACGAGCTGAGGGCTCCTGATAGCAATGCGCTTCGCCTCTGCCTCCATCCTCGCCGCGACCACATATCTCGCCGTCCGCGCACGAGCACTTCCACATCCAGCGCCAGCAGTAACATACAATGTGGTCGACGTGGGTGGTCCAACCGACACGCCTTCTCAAGTGCAGCCAGAGACGATATATGAGACTGTGCAGACCACTTTAGCAGCTCAAACGACCATCACAGAAGTTTCGACTGTCACTGCCGAAACGGCCATCACAACTGAAGAGCTTCCGACAACGTCGACGACGACCTCGAAGTGGACGGCGGTGATGGCAAGTGGGCCGCCGACGACATCCAGTCCTGCTAGCTCCGCTTCCACGAGCACGAGCACGAGCACGAGCGCAAGCTATAGCACATCGAGCTCAGCGTTGAACACTCCGTCAATTGCAGCGCACACATCAGTCACCTCAACAACGAGTACTTCTACCACATGCACCACATCGAGCTCTTCATCAAGCACGTCCTGGACTCCAGCAGAATCGAGCACAGAAGCTCCAGTGTCTCCATACACACCGGTGGCAACCGCTACAGCCACCCACACTGCCGACGATGGCTTCTACCACCCTCCCGGAGACAATGGCTCCTACCACCCTCCCGGAGATAATGGGAAATACTACCCTTTTACCCCTTCTGTGACAGCGTCATCGACCTCGACCAGACCGAGCTGCTCTTCGGGGATTGCCAAAGCTACCGGGTGGGCAGCACCCTGGAACGCCACAGGCAACTACGTGAAGCGAGGTTTTGCTGCGCCGTCTGGTAGACTGCCTTCCCCTAACGCAGGGACCCACCTGGAGCTACTATGAGGACGTGTCATGGAGCTTTTCACAGATTGATTGATCGATTCCTTAGTGCTTTTCATGCAGTGCATAGCGATGGGTATTTCGTATGGGCTTGGAGTCTCGAGCGATGGGTTACATGACAGAATGAACATGTTGAAGTCAGGATGGGCATATGGGAACACACACACACACAACAGGAAAGCGATACAGGTTGAACACGGATTGCTCTGGCTAGTGCAGCATTGGAGCTAATAGGTATGATTGTAATGATAAGGTATCGGATAGTCGTGTATGACTGAGCAACGAATGCGGATCCATACGCACATGACACAACATCTCAAGCAACTCTCACGGACAGTTTCGTTTTGTGCTCGATCTTCTCGTCTGCATGAATTTGCACCATGTTCTACCCAACGTAATCATCTTGTCAGTGCAACGCAACACCCTTATCCCACCCACGCCCGTCTCGTACCTCTACCTAGCGAGTCCCTTGGCCAAGAATCTCTCCATACCTTACTTTCCTCTTCTTCGAACACTTCTTGAAAGAGTATAAATGAATGATTTGGAATGTTCGAATACCTTGGCTATATAAATCTGGAAACTTGTTGTTGTCGGACTCACCAATATATAAATTGGTCTCTATACCTTATTGCCTCCTAAGGAGAACAACCACACCAGGTAGGTACGTACGTTGGAGAAATATCAAAACCTGAAAAGTGCGAGTCTGGGGAACCCTAACCTAACCCTAAGCAACTTACTGTCACTTTGAACGTAGGTAGGTATATATGCCTTCCGTACTACTACTTGCTGCGCTATAAGATGTTCTTGTCTCTCGTCATTACACGACCTCCTTTATGTAAGACCCAACATCGATTGTCTCACAGGCTTAATAGCTGATATGTTTTGCCCCTCCCCCCTTTTCATCCAGCTATCTGTGGCGTTCCATTATTTTGAGCTTGATGGTCTACTTGTTGCCGGAACTCTGATCAGCTGCATATGTGCAGGGGCAGACGAGGACGGATGGCCATGCTCGAGAGTCGGTTTGCTTTGATGCTCGATTATATGCCCTGATGAGTTCGCTCACGTCTGAGTTGCCCTTAAAGTCTGAGCACGAACTTGGCGACGTGAAAGAAAGCTTCACCCGCGTTTCAGTCGTGCGAGCACAATTCTATTGTACTCGAGGACGTTATCGATTCTCCTGCCAGGGGACAACAAGGCTTCTCCAGCCATATTCGACGACCGATGTTATCATCGCCTCCTCGGCAACCCCCACTTGTCCTCCACGAAATCAATAAGATCCACCAGATCTCTACACTCCCCCAGCCGTCTCCTCTCCTTCTTCCCCATCCCTTCCATCTTCGCCGTCATCTCACTCACATGATGCAGCACTAACGGAAACGGAATCGGACACTTAATCGCCCAATACATAAAATCCTGCACACACCTCACCGGAACCTCTTCATACCCCGCAAACATGGCCGGATTCTCCAAAATGCCTCTCGCAGCCATCACTCCGTCCGCGCCAGTCAGATCCGCAATCCTCCTCACATCCGCCAGACTAAACGCATCCCCATTCGCAATCAACGGCACTTTCACCACGCCTTCCTCCTTCAACTTCCGAATCGCCTCATAATCCGGCCTCGTACTCGACCGCTGCGTTCTCGTTCTCCCATGCACCGTCACAAAATCCACTCCAGCCTCCTGCACGATCCGCAACCATCTCCTCGTCACCTCCAAATCTTCGTGGATGCGAATTTTCACGCTCACGCTTTTGCCCCATTTCCCCACGCGCGTTTTGGCCGCTCGAACCATTTCTGCGACGAGCGAGGGAGAGTCTTGGAGTGCGCATCCGATGCCTGACTGGATGGCCCAGGATTGGGGGCAGCCGCAGTTGAGATCTATGCCGTCGACCCATGGCGCGATCATTTCTGCTGCGCGGGCGAATTCGAGAGGGGAGGAGGCGGCGAATTGGGCGATGATGACGACGGGTTTGTTTTGTGCTTGTTTGTCATTTCCATCTCCATTTCCACCAACATCTCCATCGATCACATCAACGCCCCTCCTCCCTCTCCCTTCCGTACCATCATCATCATCACCACCCATCTCCCACACATGTGTCGTAAACTCCGCATCTCGAGCAATTTGCGAACGATTCGATTCCCGCGCGAGCATCATGGGCGTAAAAATGACATCTGCGCCGTATTCTCGCACCAGCATCCGAAAGGGGAGTTTACTATACCGCACCATCGGGGCCGAGACGTTTAAGGGTCGGCCACCATTTTGTTTTGCTTGGGAGAAGAGGGTGAGGATTCTAGATTTGGGATGGAAGAGAGAGAGGGAGAATATGTTAGTATTTAATTTGAATATCAAAAAGAAAATGACGAAAAGAAGGGATGGATGGATGGATGGATGGAAAGAGAGAGACGTACCGAGGTGTTGGGTTTGTTGTGTTTGGAAAGTTTGTCTTCATGTTATCATCATCGTCATCATCGTTAAGGGACGTAGGTTCTGTGATGTTTTCCATATTGTGTTGTTTGGTGTTGAGAGGCGATATGGTACCTTACCTATGGTCAAGCAGTCGGAGTGCGAACGAAGTTCGGGACAGGATTTGCACAAAATTGTTATGCATATTACATAATCCTCAAGCACAACATTCGTGCACTTGAACCGCTTCATTCAACAGGCCACCATGTAATGCCAAGAAAGAGATTGCAAAGCTAGGCAGGGCTAGGAAAGTTACATTCAACGTCCTCTCATCATCATCTTTCATCTTCAAGTCGGTTTGCCTATACCATCATCTTCCTATCTTCTTCCATCCTTGTTCCACGATTCCATACACATCCAGACCATATGTGTATATGCATCTTGCAGCCCCACGCCGTCATATATCCCACCTATACCTATCAGTCCTCTTTGATCCGTAGCCTTGATGGATCCCTCATGCCCGTGCCATATATGCCTAAAGGTAGTCTCCCACCGAGCGAAACCGTAGCAGACAGAACGACCTAGGCCCGACCCGAAGACGCCACGCCGATGAATGTATTGGCTTTTGTTCAAACGCATGACCTTGAAGCCGATCGAGAGCGGGAATGTGGTGGATGTTGCTGGTCGCTTGCTCGAGAACTGATTTGAGAGGAACAACGGGCAGTCAAGAGATGGACGCAAAACCAAACGGTGATGGACATCAGGCAGGATGGCAGCTGCCAGAGATATTGCGATGTCGGCACTTGAACTGAGGAAATGCGTAATGCAAAGAGAAGGGACGCTGGGAAATGGACTGCAGATGCTACGGGAAGGCCATGTCATGGCCCGTGTGCAATTCTGTCCGATGAGACTTCAAGATGTGTGTGATTGGAATACACACGAGGTCTCATTACATCAAGCAGCCAAGTTGATCTGTTCTATCATGGTCAGTGGCCTGTGCGTTCAGCAAGCCCTCCGGGTGCTTGAGGATGATTACCGAGGACAGTGTAAATTCGGGAGACACGGGGGGACGGAAGAGAATCGCAGAAATGCGATGTGATTTTGACAAGCTTTCTTCCGATACAAGACTGTCTCACCCAGAGTCCAATTGCGTCGTCGTGCCCTGTTGCGATGCCCATAGCATCTGGTGTCATGGCATTGTAGATTGTGTCGTCCCAGTTGCGCTCCGCTTGGTCACCATGAGCTGCAGTGCTTGGACCGATATCGTCGGTATGCGCATAGGGCCAAAAGAACTGTATCGGGCCAGCGCATGGCGAGTGCAGTTCAGAGGCTGCCATCACTTTACTATCTCCTGCTAGTCTGTCATACTTTGAGCACCATCCTCTTCTGCTCGTCGAGCGCGTGCGCCTGGCACTGGTGAAATTAGCGCACGTCAAGCTCGAGATTGGGATGAGCGACTAACCAGGTCAGAAACCTGGATGGATAGCAGCTCACACCACTGCCGCGGCAAATGTGTCCGACGCTCCCAAGGAACCGCCTTTGTGTTCGCCCGTTGGGATCTTCCAACTCTCAGCCTGCATGCGCTCGAGAAACTGCCGATGATCCTCCAGATGGGCTTCGTGGCCGGCGGTCATCTCGTCGAGTGAAGTGGCCAGGTCTCTCAATGCAGCGATTGCCTCGGCGAAGAAGTCGTGCTTCACCTTCGTATCCCTCCTGGCGGCGGCGGGCGGCTGCGGATGCTTGCGAGGTCGCTGGTCTGACATTTCTGGCGGCGCTGCTGCTGTCAGTGATGAGGTGGTACTTGCTGCTGTCGTTGATATCGGTGCTGTGCGGTGGATGAAATGGTGTTTGCTGCAGGTGGTGAGGTGACAGTAATGTGCGTTCGTGTGCGCGAGGAAAGGAAGGTGGACAAACAATGACTTCCACCGTCAATACCTCCCTACCTACTTAGCGAGGTTCTGGCTCCAATGCTCCTGACGGGAGTGTGCACCTGAAAGCGCGCCAAAAGAAAAAGGAGCCGCCAGCTTCATAATCTAGCTGGACACGACAGTGCGGGCTCGCGTGGAGGTTGTGCGATGTTGCGTTCGCTATCGAGATCAAAAAAGAATGTGCCGACGTTGAGGATCGAACCAGAGCAAAAAACGCAGACCTGACGGGTGTTAAGGCGTACAGGTTGCGGGAAACTCGCTCAGAGTGATCAAGGGTTGTTATCCTGACTCTTCATTGGTCGTTTCATTATGACAAAGCATCACAGAGACTTCTATATGTATGTCAACAATTCCATCGCCTGCGGGCGGGTGAAGAACATGACATATAGAAGTCTAGGTCTCTACGATATCAATTGCATCGCCGGCGAGCGGATGCACAACACGAACACCGCCTCATGACAAAATATCATCGGGACTTCTATGTGTATGTCCACAATTGCATCGCCGGCGAGTGGGTGAAGAACATGAACATGTCAGCAATTGCATCGCCGGCCAGCGCGTGAAGAACATGAATACCGCCTCATGACGAAACATCATAGAGAATCTATGTGTGCCTATGTCAGCAATTGCATCGCCGGCCGGCGCGTGAAGAGACGAGCACCGCCTCATGACAAAACATCATAGAGATTTCTATGTGTACCTATATCCAGAATTGCGTCGCCGGCGAGCGGGGTGAAGCCCACAAACACCGCCTCATGACAAAACATCATAGATACCTTACTTCTATGTGTATGTCAACAGTGCCATCGCCGGCAAGCGGGGTGAAGGCCACGAACACCACCACCGGAATCGCCGTGCTAGGATGTTGGTTGCTTGCGCTTGCTATCGGGATGCAAAACAAAAGAATGTGCTGACGATAGCGAGGATCGAACCAGAGCAAAAACGATCCCCGCGGGAGCTACCCGCGAGGGTACGGGAAAGTCGCTCAGAGTGAACTAAATCAAGGGGGGCGAATCCTGACTCTTCATTGGTCGTTTCATTAACTATGAAAGTGCAACATTGGGACTTTAATATATATGTCCACCTGCTACAATTCCACATAGCAGGCGAGCGTGGTGAAGGCCGGCACCAATGATGCCGACGCCGAGGACGCCGCCGCCGACAACAACGCCGCCGCCGACAACGCCGCTGCCAACAACGCGGCTGCCGCTGCCAACAACGCCGCCGCCGCTGCCAACAACGCCGCCGCCGCTGCCAACAACGCCGCCGCCGCTGCCAACAACGCCGCCGCTGCCAACAACGCCACCGCTGCCAACAATGCCACCGCCGCCAATAACGCCGCCACCGACGACAACGACAACGACAACGACAACGACAACGACAACGACAACGACAACGACAACGACAACGACAACGACAACGACAACGACAACGACAACGAGGACGACAACGACAACGACAACGACGACGACGGCGCCATGACGACATGACGACGACGACGAGGACTCGCGCTTAGGTACCTTGTACCTACTACCGGAATTCAAAAAAATAAAAGAATGTGCCGACGCGATAGTACCTACCTAGGTGAGAGTCGAACCCTGGACCAAAAAGTGCAAAAACAATCCTCGCGGGAGCGACCCGCCAGGATCGGGAAAGTCGCTCAGAGTAAACTAAATCAAGGGTGGCGAGTCCTGACTCTTCATTGGTCGTTTCATTATCATGACAAAGCAGCATTTGGACTTTTATATATACCTACCTCAACAATTCTACATAGTACTTAGGCGAGAGGGGTGAAAGTCGACGCAGACGATGCCGATGTGACACCGAAACCCCTGACGACGACGATACCTACGACGACGACGATACCTACGACGACGACGATACCCACGACGACGACGATACCCACGACGACGACGATACCCACGACGACGACAACACCGACACCTACGAGGAAACCGACACCCACGACGACAACACCCACGATGACGACACCGACACCCACGAGGAAACCGACACCCGGGACGACAACACCCACGATGACGATGACGATGACGACGAGGACGAGGACGAGGACGAGGACGAGGACGAGGACGACGACGACGAGGACGAGGACGACGACGACGACGACGAGGACTTGCGCTTATCATCGGAATTAAAAAAAAGAAAAAGAAAAAAAGAAAGTGCCGATGGGATATCGAGATAGTAGTGGGGAATCGAACCCTGGACCAAAAGTGCAAAAACGATCCCCGCGGGAGCGACCCGCGAGGATCGGGAAAGTCACTCAGAGTAAACTAAATCAAGGGTGGCGAGTCCTGACTCTTCATTGGTCGTTTCATTATCACGAGAAAGCAACATTTGGACTTTAATATATATGTCAACAATTCCGTGGCGGGAAAGACCACGCATACCGCCGCCAGAATCGCGGTGATACTGACGGCGACAACTGCAGTATCTGTGAGACAAAAGGCACGATAACTGCATTGGTAAAAAGGCCACTTTCTGTTATCATGCTACCTATTCAGTTGATTCGAGTCTGCATCTCCTGCTGGAACAGCGGACTCGACAGGTAAACAGCGCAGGCGATACAGCCAGCGCACAACCGCACACCCGCAGCACCGCTACCTGACGGCGACGTCCAACTTTGCACCCGTACCGGAGCGACAGGCTCCACTTCTACTCAGGCGGCGGCAGCACACATCCTCATCACCATCACCAGTGACGAGCGTGCGCAATAGAGACTCCTCCCGAAAGCAGCTCAGCGGCAATTCAAAGGAGCATGCGGGATCAAAGGACATGCGCGCGAGGATGCCTCTTCCATGACCAAAGGCAGGCAGCCTGTGTCCGCGGCGTGCGTGTACATCAGGGGGCTACTCGGCGCTGCTGGCAACTTGGCAATACCAACGCTGGCACGACTGCCACCACAGGAGTTTCGCCGAGCCGAGCGACACAGTGTGTTCATCGCCAGCGACGGCGACCACCGGAAGCAGACGGCGCAGTGCCAAAGCGTGCATTCGGATCAAAGACACCAGCAGACCAGCTCTGCGCCGCTCGCAGCTCGCCTGTACTAGAGCCCACCACCACCATCATATGAGACGAAGGACGATACGGCCCATGCAAGGACTGTGTTGGCTGCGCGCCGCGGAGGTAAGGTATGCAACGAGGTGCACGCACGCGCATCAGTGACAGGCCTACACTAGATGCAGAATCAACTGAACTGGCGACGGCCCTGACATCAGGCATGCCCACGAGACCGATCTCTCTCAGACGAAAGGCTGGCTTTGTGCGAGTCAGAACTGCGTCGACGAACATCATTGCTTTGTTCGACAACCGAGCTCAAGAACGCTGTCTGCGCTCCACTGTGAGCTTCGTGCATTGAGTCGCCACCTAAGCGCTCGTACTTTTCGCCAACAGCGTGAACACTGGCACAGGGGAAGCCACGAGACGTCAAATGGGCTTACATATTGCGAAGCACCTGCTTACAATCTCGCCATGCTCACTGAGCAGCGCGACAGCATGTCCCGCGGGCGATCGGAGCGTGGTCACTGTCACCAGCTTGACTTCCTGGCAGAGTTCTTAAGAATCAAGTCATGTTGGAGCGCGGATTTGACAAGACCTCAATGAACAATGGACTGGCGCCAAGAGTAGACGCGAGTTCACAGCAAATATCTGCGCAGGTGGCGGGCTTCGAGCAGCAGCGATCAGGACAGCGCAATCGCCGCGCTGGAAGGCGACGTGGCATGGTACCCCCGAGGCAGTAGCATTTCACTCCGGTGCCAGCGAAAACATCATTCTCAGAAGAAAGAGCCGCGCGGAAGACTTGCTGGAGCGACACACTTTGTCTGTACACGAGGTCGCTCGCATGCAGCTGGACATGGTCGTTATAAGGAGAGGTCGCATCGCAAGAGTTCCGGAAAGAAAAACGACTACCAATAGCGAGGCAATAAACCCAACATGGAAAGGCGAATTGTCTTCATCGGAGGGAAGCTGCCAGGCCACGCAGGTCATACCATCATGCGAGCGATTGCAAAATCCTGATCCCATGTCTCTCAGGACACCTAGGCAGACATCACAATGTCAGCCACGGATCGCAGGCTGAACACCGCTTCTACGAGCTTCACAGCTCTGCGGACTGTCAGACCAGCAGCAGCAGCACTTGGAGAATATCGCTCGCCGCCCCTGGGGTCGCGGACTGGTACACGCAAAGATTTCTCCGCGTATGAGCAGCATTCGCGCGACAAAAGCAAGTTCCGAAGCTCCAACAGGTCGTGCATAAGCTGTGCTTTCAAGTCCTCGCCCTGCTCCGTGATGAATCGCTAGATCGACGGATGTGATAGTTTTCGATGTCACAGGAGAGTATACACAATCAGCTGGCCGTCGATGACCTGCGGACACTGGTACAGCTATATCTCTTGGGGCCATGGTGCGGTCCAGATATGGAAGTGCTTCCATTCGGACCTGGACCAAGCATGTCGCCGTTTTTGGGGTCTTATTGCGCCTCGGACTACCGAGCTCGTGGTGCTATCATGCCCGGGTTGGGATGGTATCACAGGAATGCGGTGCTCCGTAGTGGTACTGTCACCAACAGGGGAACGGCGAAACAGCCTGCCCCGAACGCCGCACGGGCCTCTCTGATGCCAAGAAATCCGACCATAGAGAAGACTATCAGCCAAGAATATGGTCATCTTCAGCATCCGGGCATGCCTTCGATCCTCATGAAGGTAGATACTCCAGCTCTGTCGTCGTACTTTCGACATTGTACCGAAGAGCCTCATCCTGCCTTGTGTAGCGACGCAAAGGGATGTCAAGCGTCGTGCTGCTTTGTCCTGGCAATCTTTGCCTGCCCGGTTTGCATGTTCTTGCACATAAACATGCTCTCTATCCCGCGAGAACGTAGCTCTGCCACGAAAGATGGGCTCCAGTATCAAGCAGTACGACTGTATCGGAGACTCTCTAGGCCCCTGAGGCTGCTCCTGCTGAGAAAGACCTTTTCTGCGGTGCACAGGTGTACCTCATGGACACAGGCTCGAAGCTTGAAGGACCCTCCCGTTTCAGCCTCACGCTGAGTCTGTCGTTCATGCCTGGCTCTTCTCGAACTGTCCTCTTCTCTCATGATAGGGGAAACTCTACCCAGCTCGCCCGCCAGATGTAGGATCTGCTCTTGAGGGCGCGATCCTTGGAGTACCATGCTCCCTCGAACAGATACTGGCACCGATTTCTCCGTCCCAGTGTCCCCTCCAGCGGCGCTTATGAGCCATTGGTGTCCCGAGAGCCCTTTGAGGCAGAGTCACCATCATCACCTATCTGTAGGGGCTTGCGATTTCTGTGTGCTCTTCATCTTTCCTCGCTGGGTCCCGCATGATCCTCCCTGCTCTTTCTCGCCCGTGGCAGCTTCAATTGTGGCGAGCTCACTGGGTTGGCAGATGCGATGGCGTGCGCATTCTCTCCGCGGCGGGCGGCTTTGGCATTGCGCAAGCTCGTCGTGATGCTGGCATAAGAGTGACATTCCCATGTACAGCTTGCTGAGGTCGTATGGGGGCTTTCTGTCCTTGGCTGGTCGTTATTCTGGTATTGCCCATGGCTGCTGGAGTACACGAGGCCTTCGTATCTTGGACAAACCGAATGGCTGTGCTGATGCGACGGTGCCCGCAACCGAAGATACTTGATCCACATGAGACGGTCATGTTGTGTGGATGCAGTCTCAAGCCTCGTGGAGCGCGTGCTCTTGAAGGCGTAGTCAGTTGCTCACTGAGGACGGTCTGTGAGGGCGGCCCAGCGGGCTCGACGTGGGCCTTGATACTCATCTCCATGCAGCTGTGGCAGTGACTGGTATGATGAAAAGAATGTATGCTCAACAGATGTCGTGCCGGTATGAATTCTGGACCGCCAACATGATTTTGGTGAGCAATCTTGATCTTGCCGGCCACTGGCATCATCACTGCAATTGAAGGTGAAGGATGTACAGAGGTGGCGGCGAATGCAGACACGAGTGATCATGTCTGCATAGATTGAAGAACCTCGCAACAAACAACTACAACTGGAGAAGGAAGAGAAGGAGGCCGAGGAGCGAGGAGAGGCCATTTTCAAGCAATTTTGAGCAGTAGTGCCTGCCCACCCCAGAAATAACAAACGCGGAAGCAGCATCGGGCGCAAACAAAACACTCTCGCACACAATGCGAAATTCTCGGCGACGAGGAAATTACGGCGATGAGACAGCAGTATAAGGACGGCAAAGGCCTCGAGATGGTGGCGATGATGATGATGAAGCCTCTTCTCCAAGCAGCTGCTGAGACAGCAACTGCAATGATGAAAGGATTTCGGGCCTACCCAAAGACAGCCGACGACAATAAGAGTCGCCGACGAGTGTCGATGGCATGGCCCTTTCGATCTATGCAGTTCACTGCAAAGCCAATCACTTCATTGAGAGGAAGGATGGGGTAGGCAGTGAAGGCAACAAATGAATCCCCCAGAGGCGAACCTGTTGGCCAAATTAGCTTATGAGAAGAAAGAAGAAAGAAAGAAAGCAAGTTCAGCAACGAAGAGCAGCTTTTTGTAGGCACCGCTCACTAGCGCTGCGTACATAAGCACGGGAGTGTGCGCAGCCAATAGAAGCCATGCCGCTCCCGATGTATCGCCCGAAAGGTCAGGGTGAAGTCACGGGAAGCTGACCCCGTGATGACCCCGTGACTGCCCACAGCCAGCGGAAATGGGCGCTGGAGGGGCGGTGGTGGTGGCAGGATGGCGGCGGCGGCGACGCTGAGGCTGAGGAGCATCATGTCTGACTCCTCGCCACTTTCTTCTACCGTAGGGACTCTTGTGACGATGATGCGAGTTGCTGGCGGGTGCTGTTTGGTAGACGAGGAGAGCCAGATCATGTTGTGACGGCCACCTCGTGCGCCTCTCGCTATGAAGACTGCGCTGTCGATGGCATGGACGTCTCACGTCTACGAAGCGCGTCGAGGGATCTATAGACGGTGACATCTCGTGCCTCGTCCGCTCGCAGCGTAAGTGCTGCTCGAACTCGCCCGCCGCGGCTCTAGACATCTTACGGCTTCACGAGCAGCTCATCGAGCCTAGTAAGTACGACGACGAGGATCGTAAGTAGCAGCTTTCTCATTTCATTTGTACTGTTCATCACATTCAATTTCGCCCTCAAAACTAGGTACAGATGGCCGTTTTCACCTCACACCCAAACAGCATCCCGATTCCCTCTGCTGTCACATCTCCTTCCAGAGCCTGTTTATCCCTATCAACGCCGGTGGACAGACCATTCACCGCAGCGAGCCATCCAGACGGAGACGGAAGGCGGCCGATCTTCAGACCACCACCGGACGAACAAAGAATCCCCCCTGAGTTTCCCTAGAACCTCTATCGCTGTGGTCCTCTTCAGAACAGCCAGGCAGGAGCTTTCTTCTCCTCCTCATACGGCAATTCCATCCATCGAGAAGAGAGATCCGCGACGGGTTGACGAGCCTGGGAGTCTCAAAGGGGGGTTGTGCCAAATTCGCACTCACCTGACGGATCAGTCTGTCCCCCCCTCCTTCTAAGGGGCGGCGAGAGAGCTACGAGGAAGATGGGAGGGATGATGGGATGATGGGAATGTTATACAGGATATCATATACACGATGGCGAGCTTGGGCTCATTAGGAGGAGGGTCTTGCACAACTCGCGTTCATGGCTTACTGGGCATTTACTCTTCTTGATTGCAATGAGAAAAGCTTCCGAGAAGTCTACAAGTCTTGAGATTTGACTACGAGGGGACATTACTCAGAAGAAATAACGCAGCTCGTGAGTAAGTTGTGTAAAGTCTCACAAGCATATAGCAGGCAGGAAACTCACTCACCAGACAGACGGACGCGATGTCTTGATTGTGGAGGATTGGGAAGAGCATTTTGAAACAGCGGGATTATAGGAAGGATATCCAGACAGATAGAATTTGCATGCAAGGGAAGACACATACGTGAGTGAGAGAGAATCGATCACGCTGATGGCGCGGATAGATTACTGGAAAACTGTTACCTATAGATTGAGTGCTGTTGAAAGTATTTCAGTCACAACTACGACGACGGACTTCCTCTACCCTGTTCTTATATACTGTTGCTATCTCTTATCTAGCTCTGTCGAATCCCTAAGAAGCTGCGAGTTTGGGGGAACTCAGCACGGAAGAAGAAAGAAAGGAAAAAAAAAAGAAAAAACAAAAAAAAAAAAGAAAAGAAAAAAGAAAAGAAAAGAAAACAAAAAACGGACAGGATCGAGTACAAAGGACAGACGACACATACACAAGGTATACAAGGTATACATATCCGCACGGAGAAGGTCAGACGAGCGGGCTGCCTAGACTGCAAATATTGCCCGATCCCTCTGGAATGAACTGACTGTATGTGCACATTATCTGCTAATCCTAAGCAGCTTCTTCTTTCCTCTCCCCTTGTCAATTGCGAGCGTGAGTTTTAATAAAAGACAATGAATAAAGACGACGAGGATTGTTAGTTGGTAGTGCTCATTTAGGATAGAAGAAGAAGCCGAAGAAGAAGACGAAGAAGAAGAAGAAGATACATATACTTTAATACAAATTCGAGGCAGACAGGTACGCAGAAGGCCAAGGTCATCGCAGTTCTTTTATAAAACAAATCTACAAAACCGATCGAGCACCTGATTTGATTCTAGAAAGTAAGATCGATACTCTACCTCTCCTCTACCTTCTCTGACCTTGGCTTTACCTTAGGTAGCTTATCTTCACTCTCCTTCACTTCCCTTATCTTAGCTTTGACAATTATTACTTCTCTCTCTCTCTCTCTCTCTCTCTCTCCCTCCGAGATATAAAGGTGTAGATGTTGAAGGGAGGAAGGGAGGAAGGAAGGAAAGAGAGGCAGCGAGACTTGGATGTTTGTATACATAGGTATGGCGAATGCTTGCTTGCTTGTTGAGTGTAGCTGATCTTTATATACATACTTACAGGACCGATAGTTACCCACCTCCCTCCTAGATATGACTAGATGTGGCTGGCTTCATCAATGCTGGCTTCAGAGCACAAGTGGAGAAGAAGGAAGCAAGCGATGCTGACGTCGATAATATTTGGAACTGATGTTGATGACTTTCATGACATCTTGCTTCCTCCTCAGGTGCCATGCATCTCTCTCCCTCTCTATCTCACAGACACACACATCTTCTTGCCACCATCATCACGATCAAGGCCATACAAGCCTCCTCTGTTGCATCCGCCTCTCCACCCTCATGCTTGCACACATCATCCGTCCATCATCCCCGTCATGATACTATCTGCTCTCCTCGCCCTCCTCACCCTCTCAGACGTATGGGGAGCCACCGCCTCGGAAAAAAGACAGCGACTCTCCACCATTCAACTATTCCCCCCCAGGCTACTGCTCTTCGACTTGACCTCCACACCATCGTACTCTCGACTTTCGATATAGTCCAATGTCCTCTGGAAATGCTTCCGAGGATTCTCCAACCCACTCGCACCATCCGTGGTATTTAAATTCGAGTGAATTAGTTCGATCAAGCCATTGAGATATTTGGTCGTGACTGCGTCATTTTCTTGGTCAAAGTAATAGACGTAACGATTTAGAATTTCGACAAACAATTCGACAGACACCGCCGTGTCCATGCAGGCGTCTGCGACTCGGAGGGCGCGTTGGAGACATTCGAGCACGCGTTTGCCGTCTCGGTAGGTCTGTACAAGAAGACATGCGTCAGTCATGTGAGGATATGTGTGCGATGTAGAGTATTTGGGCAGACTTACTTCTTTTCCCCCTTCCGTCGCCGCCTCCTGTCCACCCTCCGCACTCTCGACGGCCCACCAGAGATGCGAAGCAAGATACACAGCTCGACACTGGTCAGGCTTCTTCAACAATTTGCTTCCGTGCAAGGCCGCCTTCGTGATGAGCGTGTCGTAATTTTCTCTGCTAAACTTGTCGGAACAGCCACAGAGCGCACCGGCGATGATGCAAATGGCTTGGAACTGAGATCGGGAGTCGGAGATGGACTCCTCATAGACAGTAAAGGCTTGTGCGAAGAACTCATACGCAACGTCCTCGTTCTCGCATTGGCATGCCACTTGGCCACAAGAGACAAACAACCGCAGAACAAGATCCGGCACTCCCGATGCGGAAACCCGGGTGTATAGGGAAGACAGCGCCGTGTGCATGAACTTGTACAACGCACTAGACTGCACCGCATAGTCATCCGTGGAGAGATGTTCTCTCCGCTTGAAGTTTCGCGCCAACTTCAACGATTGTGTGATGATGGCTGGAGTGGTATATTTGGTCCTTTCGCCTCCCTCTTGAAAGGCTTGTCGTGTCTTTTGCAGAAGCCGGAATTGTGCAACGTTGTCAGGACCCTTGATTAAGTGGACGATACGTGCGAGCCAGCCTTGTTCCTCGACCGTTTCCTCCGTCTCCACTACTGCTCTCCGGATCGGACCACCTGGATAGCCTGAAGCCGATTGGGCGCCTTCTTTGACGAGGACGGAGAGGATGGAGAGCACACTTTCCAGATGAGCCATGTTCGTGATTTTGGTATCGTTTCGCAGGAGGCTCCTGACCACTTCTCCTGCGACATTGCGTCGAGTGGGATAAGGTTGTTGTAGGAACAGCGGAATATAGTTGGGTAGTGCGAGCGCGGTGAAGAGAGAAAAGTACGTCTTGACTGGTCCAAGCAGTAGATTGAGAATATTGTGCTGTGATGATTGGGAGTGGAGATCGGCCGAGTTCTGGTATCGAGCGACCTCTTTCGTCGCGTAGTGTAGCACTTGGTCCACGTAGTCCAGTCGATCGGGGTAGATGGTCGTGGCCAAGTTGATGAGAGATGTGAGAAGCGCAGTAATGTCCTGGATGGGTAGCCGCTGCACGGTGACCAGATGTATAACCTGTTCGTAGAAGACGTCGAACAGCTTGACATTCTCCGGGATCCCTTTCGTCTTGCCGTTGGCTTGCGATGTTTCCGATTCGTTCACAGCGGTGCCTTCTGTGGGTGCGTCTGATTCCGCTGTTGAAGCCACGGCAGTGTCCTCGCTCGGTCGTGGCGAAGCGTCATCCCCAGAATGTCCGTTTTCTTTCGTCTCCGCCTCGGGTTCATCGTCTTTCGACATATTCAGCTTTTCCAATAGCTTGCTCACACTCTCATCTTCCAGCTTCTGCCGCTCCTCGTCCGTCTTCGGCTCGGCCTCTCTCTGCGCAAAAGCACTCAACCGGTCCATCAATCCAATCACAATTGCCTTGACATTGACATGTGGATTCAGCCTCGCAGTCGCTGCAAGCAGCTGATCTAGCGTGTGCAAATGAAACTCATCGGGAAAGACTTGAGTGATGACTTCCAGCAGATACTCCTGCGCCAGCACATCCCGACACTGCACCACCTGTTCCAGTAGCGGCTGCAGAATCACATTTTTATAGCTCTCCAAGTCCACGAGTTGTGACAACCTGACCAGATTGGAGCCCACGAGCAACTGCAACTCCTGTCTCTCTTTTGTCCTCTGATCCCGCTCTCTTGAATGTCCCTGATGTTGTAACCTCACCCACAACTTGTTCATCTCCACGAAATTGGTCAAGATGAAACTGATCGAGTCCTGCAAATTCCCTTCTGGACCTTCTGCAGACTCTCCCTCGGGCAAATGATCGCGCGCTTGCCCGCTCAAGTAATAGCGCAAGAAGAGACCTCGCACCGGATGTTGCACTCCTCGACTCATTTCCATCATGTCCTTCATAATCTCCTTGACCGGCGCATCCTCAATTCCCATGTATACCGTCCCCACAGTGATCATCAGATAGAGTCGCGGGACAATGTTTCCCGCATATTGGACCAACTCGTACAAATCGGCCAAGTGGTTGACGGGATGCGAATCTCGCAGGTAGACGCTCAAATGTCGCAGCGCATCAAACACGCTCATGTACAATTCGTAGTACTGTTTGGGTCCGAGGGATGAGGTCCTCAGTTCGGAGACCAGAGTCGAGCTATATGCATATACATCGATGATCAGCACGGGCTAGCTCTCCTCCTCCTCCTCCTCCTCCCGTCCCACCAGACAAACAGATTACGTCGATCAGGTAGGCGCAGGATGGTGTGGTATGTTCTGGTGGATATCTCACCTGCACTTCAGCGCATCCATCAGTTTGCCCGGCGTCTCCAGACATCGTCGCATCTGTAGCGTCTGCTGTCGGACGACTTGAAGGGCATCCTCAAGCAGTCGGGCCTGGTCCTCTGCCGGCGGCGGAGAGGACATGCCGGCGTCGTTGCGGTCGTCCAGCTTGGCGGTGGCGGAGATGAGGCGGAGCGGCGTGCTTTTGAACAGTGAGATGATGGTGGTGGTGGTGGAGGTGGAGATGGAGGGAAGAGGTGGTCACGGGCGCATGTCGTGTGACCCAGTCGGTATATTGTGGTAGAAGGAGTGGTGGTGGCCTGCGACAACGAGAGGATGGAGGGTGGAGGGTGGAGTGATTGGTGGCAGTGTGTGTCTGGTGGTTGTGAGCACAGTTGGTCGCATCGACGGCGAGCTGCTGAGGTGAGGTGGAAGTGGACTAGCAGACTGCCTAGTTAGTTCTAGGGTAGAAAGGTAGAACTAGCTACCTGACTTCTAGCTCTACTTCTAGCTCCACCCTTACCTTAACTCCTAGAACTCTCCAGGTATAGCACATGGACCTTCGAGGAATCAAGATTCGGCATGGATGATACTTTCACATGCATGCTGTGGAACAGGCCAGCAATAGGTAGACATGAAACATGGTATAAATAAAGTCTAGTCTATATGGATTATTCGGACAATATAAACTGGACTAAACACACATATAAAAGCACCCATCTACGCCCAGCACGGCTCACTACCCGCCAGCCTCCTCTGTGCTTCGGGTGCCAATAGTCGACCTCTCAAATACTCAGCAAAGCCAGCCTCGACACTCGCGGAGAAGCGCACATAACTGGCCATGGCATTGCTACTCGTAATGCTGGGACAGTGCTCCACAATGGCCTGCACTTCCAGCTCCTGCACGGGACCAATCTCCTCGACATATTGCAACCACTCCATTCCTTCTTGCGTCTTGAGGAGATTGAAGTCTGCTGCCGAGTATGTCGCAACTCCATCCCAGCCATTGTCCCCCGGGCGACCTGCAATGACAGCAAGCTCCAAACGGCGGATGTTGATGTTGTTCTCCGCATTGGTCAAGTATCTCCACGCATTCTCCCACTCGCATCGATCAAACTCTTTGATATAGGCCAATGCGCGCTTCGTGAGGCGGATGTTCTTGACATAGCTCCTGGCCAGCGGCGTGAGATCGCGGAGGAAGGGTATAATGGCTTCGATATGCGTGTCGAAATCGAACGTGTAGCTCGAGTACATCAGCTCGGCAGCTTCCGCGTGAATCTGTCGATTTGTTCGCAGGATGGCCAGGTTATCCCCAATGTGTGGTACATTGACGCAGTGGTACGTGGTTGCCATGCATCGATTCGCAAAACGGTCTGCTCGCACGCTGTAGCTGGTGCGTGTATGTGGGCGATTTGCGAAACGGGTCTGGTATTTCGTGGGATCGACACTTCGAATGCGTAGAGTAGGGTGGTTCAGTGGGTCGGGAGTCACGACTCCATCTTGAATGCCCCACTGATCGTAGTCGACAGCATCGACGGCGCTGGCATCGAGCTTGTCCCACGAGCAGAGGAGGTCTGTCGATTGTCGTGGGAAGAGTAATAGAGAGTAGATCTGGAGACGCAGTTCCGTGGGAAGCCTCAAGAATGGCGAGGCCGTGGGATGGCGTGGTGGATGCTCTGCTACTGAAGTGGACGACATGGTAGGCAATACACTCGGATGGAGAATGCGGTGGTCGTTGGGTGAAGAAGAACGATGCGCAGGAGGATCCGAATTGTTTGCAAATGTCTCGTGATGCTCTCGACAGCTGGTGTGAGATATCAGCAGAGAGGCGCGGTGTGGGCCATCAAGGTCACCTCTGCACGCGTTGAATGGCCCACTGATTGAGGATGTCGTGATGACGTGCTGAGATGGTGTCCAATTCAATACCTCCTTCAAGTTCATGTACATATGGGTAATGTTGGGAAACATCCAAAGATCATCATTCCTCATCATTCATCGTCGTTATCGTGCGCGAACTTTAATGTATTTTTTTGCGCCGATCACGTCAAAAGTCCGGCATGACCATGACCTCGAGATAAGCGGACTCGATTGGCGTGATTCTGGTCGGCAGTTAACCCCCATGTACCGGGTCATGATGTACCGTGATCTGCTGATGAGCAAGAAATGTGGGAGAGCCTCGGAAGTGGAGGGAGCGAAGACGAAGGGAAATAGGAGAATAGGAAGATAAAGGACGGGAGACGGGGGTCGGGAGAGTTGACGGCGCGACGGCGGTGATGCCAAGGCCAATACATTCACTTGTCAACATCTTTCTTCCCTCTGATCTCATAACAATACGAGATGAAGTCCTCAATGGACCTATACCACGCCGCCGCGGCAGATGCAGACGCGCGCACACGATAAGCGATACAGTAGTGAGATAAGGTCAGGTATACCTTACTGCATTAATATCGTATCGCATGATCCATCATCATCAGCCTTGCTCGCTTCCCGGCGGTCTCCAGCCTCACGCCCAATCGGAGTCTGTTATGATCCGCCATCGACATGCTCTCACCGATTGGGCCGGGGAGCAATAACTTGGCGTGTCAAAGTGAGGTTGACATGATCCATAAAGGGGGAAGAAAAAGGAGAGTCGGGGTGTCTCATTGCAGCACTTCAGACACACATCCCAAGACATGACCCTTCCTCTTGATCACCACCTTATGCATGCCTCAGCTGGAAAATGTTGCTCACGCCACACGACAAGTCAATGCCTCTTCCTGTCTCAACAAAAGAGGTGTCATCCACCATGACACATGCAGTGTCTGACGCGGAGCCAGAGACGAGAATCCCGCGAGAAGATCACACAAGTACATGTAGATATATATAATGTACATGTGGGAGAGAAGAACAACAATGCGAAAAGTCCCAGTATCAGTGCCGGTCACTTGATACAATGGAGGAATGCACCATCGCGCAGCACGAGTATGACAGCGCATACACAAACTTCGAGACCGAGGTCAGGCTTCTACAGGAGCATCGACAGCGCTTCGAGCATGCTGAGCCCCCAGGACATGCCTTTTCATGGAGAATTCGCAGATTCTCCAATATTGCCCATCTTCCCTTTCCCCTCCACGACGCCACCCCGACATACGGCATGCGAGTGGCATACGCCGACCTGGAGAGGAGGCGGGAGCACTACTTTGCTGCCGTGACGCATCAATTACAGCGTGATCTGGCATCGTGGGAGAGCGCCAGACAAGACAAGAATCGAGAGGCTCGGAAACGACTCATGGCCACCATCACAGAGGACTGGCGACAACGAGGGAAGCCTCTGTTGTGCAACATTTGGAATCGCGAATTTGAACTTTCTGCCCTGGATGTTCAGACGGCCTTTTTGACCGCACAATTTTCATATCTGTTCGATGAAAAGCATCGTGCAGGGCAGATCTACGACCATGTGACAGCCTTTCCACACAAGGCTTGCTTCCGACAGATGTTCGATACCTCGGTCCAGGACGATTACAACATCCAAGCTGCTCTGCAACACAAGACTACCATTGATGAACAGCTGCTTAGTGTCCGAGCACAAATCTGGGACGAGCTGGATAAGCGCCTGAATGTACCCCGAGGCCTGCAAACATACATTGATGGTATGGAACTTTTCCTACGAGACGAGATCTATGCTGCTCAACTGTCACAGACGCATGGAGACTTGATCGAACGTGGTATCCGCGAGGCCCAGGCACAGCACAACCTTTCCATTTTTACGCACGAACAAGCCCAAGCAGCAAACGAACGCGCTACCAAACTCCTCGTCGACATCAAAGCAATCATAACCATCGAGAACCGCGCACATGCAGCAGATCCGTCCTCCGACCCCGGCCCCATCACCAACGACTATCTCCGTGTCGCAGAAAAGCGTGCTTTCGAGGCGAGCGTCTGTCTCTCTCAAGCCCAAGCCGATTCGGATCTCACCGCCGCAGCTCTGCGTTCTGCCCATGAACTCGCTATACCGAGAAATCTCCCCAAACCCAGAATCAAACTCAAACCCTCCACAGCCACCAAGCGTCGCCCTCCCCCTTCGAGACCTACTACTACTACCACCACCCCGACTATCCCCGAATGGCTTCGCTCCCTCGACGTCATTTTTTCCGATTACACCACCATCGTCACATTTCCCGAACCCCCTCCTTTTCCCCTTCCACTTCCTACATTCCATGCAACCCTACCAACAGCAACAACAACACAAAGATGTCGCTGTTCTTCAAAAACTCCATTACGAGCTTTAAAAGTCTGCGACTGTGCTATTCGAGCCGCTTTTGCCTCGTTGGACTTGCAGGCGTTGAAGCGGGAGAGAACGCGTTGGCATCCGGATAAGTGGTCTTGTTGTCCAAGGGATCGGAGAGAGGGGTTTGAGAGGAAGGCTGCGGAGATGTTTGTCGTGCTGGATGGGATGTATCGGGGGCTGAGGGGGTAGGGAGGAGGGGGTTGGTAGGTGGTAGAGGAGGAGGTTGGTGAGATGTCACTTTCTTATTTTGGGTTTATAGGAAAGAGAGAGAGAGAGAGAGAGAGAGAGAGAGAGAGAGAGAGAGAGAGAGAGAGAGGAAGTAGATCACATTCGTCAGTTAAAAGCTTCAAGGCTGCTCTACTCTCTACTTCCCAGTAAATAAGTAAGCGCCAAGAGGAGCTGATTCCATTGCTATCAAACTCTCGCTCAAGACACAAAAAAAGGCTTCCCATAAAAGCTTCCCTACTTGCCCCCAAACTTCCCCCTCCACTCCTCCAACACCTGCCACGGCGTCTTCCCATGGACATCCCTCACATCCCCTCCTCTCGCTCCATATCCCTCCAACAACCTCATAGCCTCCTCCTTGCCCAAACTCGCAGCAAAATGCATCGGAGTCCAACTCGCATACAACGCCACATCCTGCCTCGCAACATGCAACGTCTCTGCAGAAAGGACCTCATTCACATCTGCTTGATATTCTTCCACCAAAAGACGTATAGTCTCCAAACCTCCACTTCTCGCCGCAGCTTGCAATGCTCCAGATCCTGTGACGGGATAATTCCCCTCTTCGATGAGAAGTTTTGTGATTTGTGGACTTCTTCTCGCGGCTTCGCAGAGTCGAGATGAGGCTGTTTTGTAGGGAAGACTAGAGTAACTCCAGCGTGGTGATATTCCTCTTCCTCCTTCTTCTTCGGCTCGACCGCCTCCTCCGTGGCGAAGAATCACCTTCACGAGTTCTTCATTGGAAGATTTGATTGCGAAATCAATCGGGCGGAGAGTCGGATGGATATCGTTGTGAGAAACTACAGATGGATCGACTTTTGTAGCGAGTAAATCCAGAATTGCAGCAGCAGCATGACCATTTTGTAACACTAAAACTGCTTTGACGCCTTCCCGATCCAGAATTTCCACAAAAGGTAAATTGTTCCTCGAAGCAAATTCCAGCAACGTCGAAATGATTTCTACATGACCTTTTTCTGCTGCGAGATAAATCGCTCGATTGATATTGGAGATTTTTCGCGCGTGGACTTGTCGTGTGATATTGTCCGTTTGGGTTTGGGCTGAGGCTGAGGAGGCTGCAGGAGGATGATCTTCCATGTAAATGCGATGAGGAGATTCCAGTGCAATCGAGGGAGAATCTTGGAGAAAGTTTTGGACAACACTGAGGTTTCCTGTGGAGCTTGCTTCGAGGAGGGGAAGGGCGGTGTCTTGACCGATTAAGACGTCGAATATGGGCCTTGAGGATTGGTAGTGCCAGGGCGCTGATTTGAGATCTTCGGGCTTGATTTCTGCCATTTTTGGTGTGAAAAAGTGTGAAAAGTGAAGAAAGTGAAAGAGGAGGAGAGTGAAAAGGAGAAGAGTAAAAAAGGAGGAGAATAAGGTAGAAAGGTGTGGATGAGTGTTTCTGACGAGGAAAGATGAGGTGGACTCCGCCTCAGGGATATACGTCAGATGTGATGATGTTTCCAGCTGAACGGAATTGGCTTGCAGAAGGAAGGAATTAGGTAAAGGAGTTAAAGGAATCAAAGGAATTGAAGGATTTTGCGCTGAAGAGTGGGGAATTTGTGTGACACGCCAGCTGATTTGTTTTTGTTTTTGTTTTTTTCTTATTTGGTAATACGGTTTTGTTTTATTTTTGTACGACCTATAACTGGAAAATAGAAAAGTCTTAGAAAATGTAGGATAGGCGACAGTAAGGAGTAGTACTATATACTAGACCTTGTAGGGTAATTTCGAGAGTAATTGCCTGAGGCATCAAGTAGTAAGCTCTTTACATCACTACGAATGATGAGACATATCCAACTCATTCTCCATGTTGTATTGTTGCAAGCAAGCTACCTCTATCGAATAAACGAATGTAGTAGTACTAGCAGTAGTATTACGCTACTCTGCTTTCATCCCTACCCAACCTCTCTTCCCCTTCGTATACATGAATCCGGATCCCCCTTTTCATTCTACCCACTACATCTCTCGAAACACCCACCGCCACCGCCGCCTCCCCTCTATTGCAGGCACAATCAGAAGGAAAAAGCAAAATCTCCTACTCTTCGTGGAGGTCTGCATTGTTGCCGGGACTGTCGCATGTCGGAGGCTCAGTAGTCAAGGAACAGTCCCCATAAGTCCCACCTGCATTCGGTCCCGATTGGCCGTCAACATATACAATATTCATGTCGGCGTCTTCGGTAGCCAACACCTGATCGGGTGCCGTTGCGCCCTTTTGCATGTGGGTGATTTTGTTGAGTTGCTGGTTTCTGATGTTGGTCCTCAGTTCAGGAACCTCCTTTGTAGCAAACCACCCGGTCTGTCCTAAGGTCAAGTACTCTACGCCGCCAAACACGCGGACTTCAGTTCGTGCTGCCCGGGCGATGGCGATGGATGCTGCGTCGGCATCGTCCGGCCGATAGCAGTCTCCCCTGCCTTGAGAGTCTTGCTTGATGGGCCATTGCGTGTAGTAGTGCTCGCTGGTCGCCCCGTCGAAAAAGTTGTTGTAGTAAAAGTAGTCGGTGTTGAGTCGCACAAAGTCGGAAGCTTGGTTCTGCGAGCCACCCGTGTACAATACATAGCGGTCTGTAGCCGGATAGTATTGCCTGAGATAGTCGATATAGTCATCCACCGTGAGTTGCTCTCCATAGAAGCACTCGTCGAATGCACATCTGCATTCGATGATTTCCTGACGAGCCAAGAGGCTGCTAGGCGGCGATGGAGGTGCGGCCAATGCCAGTCCAGAGAGTGCGAGAGCTCCAGCTGCGATGCGCAAAACGAGATGCATAATGAGGCTTTTGGTTGAGTTGATGTTGGAGCGAAGATAGAGTGTGATACAGACTGGTGAGGGTGACTTCGATCGTGCCTTATATGGCCCTCCTGAGGATTCTGTAATTCTGCTTCATCTCCCCGGGCTCTCTCCTAGCTCTCTGACGAAGGAGCATCACCTGCTGGATGCTCAGCCGCAAGTTCCACTTGAAGCTGAGGACTCTTGGTAAGAGTCCTCACCATCGTAATGCTATGACATGATGCGCATCCACAGCAGAAGGAATATGGTGTTTACCTTGGCGCATCCATCATAGATATATGGTTGCACAATCCTGACAATAAGGATCAGACTTCGTCACGTCAGCCTCGGTCTTGCTTCCGGTCTTGCACGTCGTTGGCGGTGGTCACCTTGTGGTACACTATGCTTGGCGCCGCGTTCAGCTCGTGACGTTCATAAGGATCTTCCGTATCCAGCCAGGTACATATACTGATCAGGAAACTCCCAGGCCGATCCTGCTGCCCCGTGAATCCTTTGGACATGGAAGTCTGCTATATGCAGCGATCGTATGCTCTCCGACCTGGAAGAAAGATGGTACTGCCATTCCTGATGCCGTAGGAATGGTATAGAAGTGCGTATTAAATCTTGTCGATGACGATGTGACTGATGCTATTGTTAGGAATGATTCGCGTACAGGTAGTTTCCTTTCGTATGATTATACTGAAAAAAAGGAACTTGCCTTTTGCACACAATTGTTCCAGTACCGCTTCAGATGACGTTCTAGGCTATTCTTCCTTGAGTACGATTAAATGCCCACTCAAGACATCGGGCAGGAGTCAAGACACTCGAATGTTTCAGGATTAGCAGGTCCTCTCAATTTCCACGACTATAGCATTTTCGACATGTAGTCGGAATCCTGCCCGTAAAATGGCGTCGAACTATGTCATGAAGCGCCATGCGTCTCAGCTGCTTGTTGAACCGAGAATCAACCGGTCGTGGTCACAGGACGATATTGTAAGAGGATCACGTGTTTCGAGCTTGAAGGAGACACTCCTTTCCGGAGCGTAGCTACAGACAGACACAAGACATGTTGTGGTTTGGTACAGCTGGAGTACGTAGAGCTTGGAAGGCCGTCGATACTCACTGCTCCACGTGATATGAAAAGGGTGCCCATACTTCACCCGATCGATCCCTAGGTAGGTAGCGTGTTGGATCAGAAATACGACAGGATTACATCGAAGGAGGGCAACTTCTCTTTTCGCACATGTGGGTCTATCGCTGCCCAGACTTGACGCCCTTGTTGTTATAATGGGAAAAACCAAGGCTTTCGCAGGATGTGAGGCTATGCCAAAGGATGTAGTTGCTTTGCCCAGCATGTCTTGGAGAAAAGGATGCATCCACTCGATCCTCGTTGCGGTCATCGATGATATCAGCGTCTAGTATGGATTCCTACAATCGATCACTCTGTCTGACTGTCAGTATGGCATAGTATCCAAAAGGCATAAATGAGAGAGACATGTCCCTCTCGGTTTTCTTCTCTTACACAGACCATCAACCACAACAATCGATCAACTGCACTTCACTTGCAACCACTCCGCAACCAGCTCCCTCAACCTTTGCAATATCCAACGTGAGCTT
The DNA here is from genome assembly GCF_000320565.1 of Sphaerulina musiva SO2202. Taxonomy (NCBI): domain Eukaryota; kingdom Fungi; phylum Ascomycota; class Dothideomycetes; order Mycosphaerellales; family Mycosphaerellaceae; genus Sphaerulina; species Sphaerulina musiva. Next base: position 42,794 of record NW_016017389.1, on the reverse strand, counting down.
CCTTCCATCACGTCGATTGACTTGATTTGACTCTGACATTGCCCCAGAAGCCAAAACAAACATGCAATTCACGACCAAAGCCATCGCGCTCTGCAGCGTCCTCGCATCCACCACTCTTGCCGCAGACGTCTTTTCTGTCTTCCTCGACGCCAACGGAGGCCAAATTGGCTCCACCCAATTCAGCATTGGCAACGGCGGTTGTTTCGCGGTCGATCGCGCAAGCCAATTGTCCTTCTCTCAAGCTGGCTCCGAGGAGACGGCCAATGGCCCTTACTGCCTCTTCGGCTATCAGCAAGGTGCCTGTCCGGGAGATGGAGATGCCTCTCAGCAGTTCCAGGACGTGGATCTTCGCGGCCGTGCCTACCAGCTCGATGTAGGTCTGAATGGCGCGGAATCGTACCGATGGGAGACCAACTCGTGCCCGGAGTAGGCTCGAAGAATGTGGTGACAATGCTCCAGAATGCTTGAATGGAGCATTATAGATGCCGTGAATGACGAATGAGGGATGAATGGTAGAGGCGTGAGCCGGGTTTGCTGGCACGGATCTTGTTTTATGGGCGTCTGGCTGATGGGCCGTGGTATACATCACAATCTTTCATTTACCTCAGAAACCAGCTGGCTTCTCGATCATGTAGCTTTCAGCTTCAATGTGATAAGATGTTGGACACACTTGTGAGACGCTCTCTGGTTTCTGTGGTCGCCGTGTCTTGTTTGTCATTATTCTTCTTGCTGTGAATTGACGTAAGAGTATTTCCTATCCATCTCCGGAAATGTAGTGGATGCAACAGTCCATATGACAGTCGTTCTAATTGCACCCTGCTGCCTAGAGATGTCTTTTAGCAGCCCACGTCAGTGAACATACCGATGCCTCATCCTAGAGGCTTTGAACAGCATGTACTCCCAAGAGAGCCTTATACGCAATCTGCTCCTACACAGAAGCCAGTTCCACATTTGATTAATGTCCGGTTGGTATGGCGAGATGCCTTTGACAACAGGATATCTTCTACAAGACGGGTGTTGTTTGGAGGTAAGTAGGTACATGTACCTGAGGTTGTTATTGCGAGATGTCCTTTCGGTCTTGGCGCGGAACGGAGCGGAGCGGAGGCGGAGCGGGGCGTGGAGGGACGGCACTGTCACGGCAAAACTCAACGCGACGACAACGACACGGCGCCCACCTATGCGTACCTTACCTGAGGTATACTGCCACCACTACCTCGATCGCATTCATCAAGACTTTGGGTCAGCTAGAAAGGATGGAGAAACTCCTGCTTCTAATGGTAGTGGTGGTAGGGCGGATATGAGTCTTTTTATTTCGGCAATAATATGATTCGTGACGAAAAAGCTCGCTTCCGTGTTTGCTGTCGTATACAAGGTGGGCATACACAGGTACATGAAACATCAGGTACCCTACGGTAGGCAGAGAAAGCTGGAAACTAAGACCAAACTCCTCCAGTTTCCAATATTATCGCAATTTCGGGTATCATATCGCATCTGGCATCTCCCATCGTCCTGTTCTCTCCTTTGCCCAGGCCCAATTCTCATTTCTCTCTGTTCTGTCGATATGCATTTGTTTGGCTTTCGCTTACCAAGCCTCCCACTTCTGCCCACCCATACTGATCAGTCGATTGAACAGCTCATCTCTCAACATCATCGCAGTAATGTGCCTCGTATTACCCATCCGATCCACAATCTCCAACCCATCAGCAACCTCCTTATCCAGGGCCCATCCGACCAGCAGCTTGGATTTCCAGCCAAGACCTCCAACTTTCTTCAACTCTTTGATGTCAGCAATGGCAATGGTCCAGACGGGATGCAAGTCTTCGATCAAAGAACCATCTTGGCCCGTAACTGATGGGTCGAGACTGAAGCCAACACAAGGTATGGTGGCTTGTGTGGCAATGTATGCATGGCCTTTCTTGCCATGGTATCGACACTTGAAATCAACCGGCCCAGATACTTGCTTCTCATGCTTTCCCGGAATCACACCCAGTCGCTGCTTCGAAGGCTCGCTGCCAGCTTTGGCCTTGATGTGGTCGACTCCAAGGGTAGTATCGACAGTACCTTTGATACCACTTTTGAAGAATCCGAGAATCTTGGCACCAGTCTTGCCGTGCTTTTTCTCCTTTGAGGCATCAACATCGGCGCCAGCACTTTCATGCTTGGTCGTAGGATCAGATGCAGCTGCATCGGCGATTTCTTCGTCAGTGGCGTTGAGTGGCCAGTCTGCACCTGCAGCTCGAAGATGGTCCTCGGTGAGTTCTACAGGCTCGTCCGCGGGAATGCCCCCAGAGTGAGGTGGAGGGGGCAGAGGTGCCTTGTTCGCCTCGCCGATGCGTAAAAGGGTAATGGTAAGTTGAGCATTGGTTGGGACGCCCTTGAGGACAGTGTTGCGTAACTCCAGCAGTTTCTGCCACCGTGGAAAGCTCCTATTGAGCCATTGTAATCCTCGCTGGGTGAGTGGGTCACCGAAGAAACCAAAGCCAACGCCAAATGTGATGCCTTTGACAAGCATGTAGGAAGAGATGAAGAAAGAGGCGGCGAGAAGCGGGATGACCAAAGCCGCGATACGAAGTCGATACAGCTCCTGTGGAAAGGGCTTGGTGGGGTCCAATGCGTTTCCAAATCGCTCCCACGTGTCAGATATGTCAGCAATAGCGTGCATGATTGGTCTCATTTTGTTCCAGATAGCGGTCTCGACAGGCACTTTCGACTTGTCTTTGGCAGTGACATTGCCCTTGGCACCGGTCTGTGCACGAGCATTACTCGCGCTAGCTGCCATGGCAGTAGGGTCGGGAATGATATCGCTGGTCTTGTCGTTCTCCGCAGCCACTGATGGAGGATCGCTCTGAGGATGCTTGCCCGCCACGCTGGCCAGTGCGACAGAAGCGATGCCATTGACGAAGTTACTTGCTTCAGCTTCGACCGCTTCTCCCTTGTGATTTTCGGGCGCGCCAGTCGCCGAGTCCGTGGAGCCTAGTACGCCTGCCTTTGGCTTCTGTACACCACCGGTGGATGCGGAGACTATTGCCAGAGGAGCTGGGGGGAACACAATGGCTCGACTTGGCTGATATGTGATGAGCACGACGACAAATGCGAGGATGAGTGGTGTGAGTAGATCAAAGGCCCAGGCAACAAAGTAGGCAGCTGCAAAGTAGGAGGTTCTTCTCCGTTCTCGCCAGGATCGGATGCGCATCACATGCTTGCCGAAGCCCATCAAGCCAATGCCTACAGTCATGTACAGACGTTCAATATTGGCTCGAAGCTTATCGGGGGAGAATTCCTCCTCGTCTGCAATGTTGAGATCCAGACCTCCGGGCACGGAATACGGGTATTCCTTGACATGATACATTTGCTGTCATGGCATGAGCTTCGACTCACACGACCAAATGCTTCGACGGGCCAACTCACTTTGTTGAAGCGACGGATGAGCACCCAGAGGTCTTGATTGGGCATGCCGCCGACGAGCGGGTTCACGATCTGGTCGACATCATCGGTCCATCCCAGGTCTTTAATCTCGCCATTGTGAGACAGCTGCGCCTCGCCCTTGACATCGTGGTCGTCCACGGCCAGAGCGTGGCTCATCGTCGGCGCATCTGCGAGAGATTGGGCGGTTTCTTCATGTTGCTGCTCCGGGTCTGCTGTGAGCGGGGCGGTGGCGTGTGGAATAGGAAGATAGTCGCTCAGGGCAGGCTCGCCGGCCATGATGAGGTTGGAGGGTCGCTGTCGCGGTGGTCCCGTGTATGGTATACAAGATGCTCAGGACAGGTCAGGTATGATATGATATGGTATGGTAAAATCAGGTACTAGGTAGGTATGGTATGGTACTACTTCAACTGGAAGGAACATGTATGTTACAGTCTGTTGTCGGGTCGTGGTTGCCCTTTGAGAAGTTCCTTGTTGTGCCAGTTTGTTGTGTAGGAGTGGAAGGAACGGTGACGTCACCGCTCGAAGCAGAGTCAGATCTACCACGACTACGACGCGCATCCCTGTCGAGTTGGAGGCTGGGATACGGCCGATACGCGATGGAGCTGAACTGCTTTTCCATCCTCCATGCATAAATTCATGCATAAATACTAGCGCATAAATACTACCAATGGACTTCAGACAGGTACCTGGTAGGTAGGTATGCAACGATGACTGTCTCTATCTTACTGTCTATATGTGTACACAAGGTATGCAGTCTTTCCACTCATCCATCACCACCATCTATGTCCCATCACATCACCACATTATACATGTATGCCGTCTCATCAATCAATGCCAGCGTTGTCATCATCATCATCATCACCATCATTATCGTGACCATCATCATCATTTCAATGCATGAGTGGGTAAAACAAATCAAGAGGTTCCATAAAAGGGCCATGTTCCAATTGTCCTCGACCTCTTCTTGATACCAGGGTGTGGATCCATTGCCTCCACTGCATCGGTCTTTTCTCCAAAATACTTGATCCAGGCTCGTCGAGTAATACCTCTCTTGTTCGGTTTGGTCCAATCGACAATAATAAACGCCAGCACTGTGATGGGAATACCGAGGACAAAGAAAATCCAAATCGTAGTGTAGCTCTGGGAGGTGGGAAAGTCGGGTGACATGCTCAAAAAGGACGAGGTGAAGTTTAGGGGAATGAAGAAGGTTGCCAAGAATGACAATCGTGCAAGGTTGCGGTTTTGTTTGACTGCATGTCGCGCTTCTTCGGTATTGATTGCATTGGTGGCCATGGTTTGAATGCTTTCAATGCGGTTCTTATGGTCGTCGATCTGCTGCTTGACATGCTTGAAGTCGGTCCACAGAGAATTGATGCCCGAGGTAGTGTCTGGCGCAGAGACGACTCGATTCGCTGACACGGTGGGATGTGCAGCAGCAACAGAGGGAAACAGTCTCACAATTGCCTTTTCTGCCATTTGCTGGTAGTATGGCATGTTGCGGCGCCAAGGTGCCAACTTCTTGAGCAGATCATCGATATCACTCGGTTGTTCGCCCCAGTGTGGCTTCGCAAAACTCCACTCAATCAGCCCGAACATGCTCGTCATGTACTTGAGAACCACGAGCCAGTCGGCAATGACGAGCTTGTACATGGGTAGCGCGATATACCTCGGTTCTGACTTGACGATTTGAAGGTCTTCTGCTGTCATCCTACAGCTCCAGTAGATAACGTCCTCGAATAGAGATGTTCGCGGTGGTGAGGGAAGTTCGGCTCCGTTTCCCACGACGTTGTCTTTCCATTCCTTCATAGAGGGCGTAGCTTCGAAAGGCCGATAGCCGCCCCAGACAGCGTGTCCGGCTTTAACAGATGGGTCAACTAAGAGCACAGCGACAATCGGCTCGCCCTCTGCTCTCGGCTTGATCCATAACGAGGTCTTTGCTCTGGAGAGTGTGACGCTTGCACCAGGCTTATTCAGTAGGCCAAGCTGCAGGTGTCTACGACTTCTGTCGCTATCAATGCGGCGCAGGACATTGAAGATGCCGCTTTCCTTTTCCGCCGTCGCAAATTCCTGCTCAGACTGGAAATAGCGAGGCCGCAAATACTGGAGGTTGAAGTGCGGCCTCTTCTTGGCATCGACTTCGAGATCGGGCAGCTCCACCCATCGGTCTAGAGTGTTGTGGAACAAGTAATCTCCAATGTGTGATACAAAGAAGAGTGGATCAATATCATAATGAGCGCCTAGCATTTCCACCACATCACGAGACAGGTCTTCGACAATCACGAGCCTGATCTCCGGCTGTTGAGGCTCTGCGGCCTCTAGGAATACCTTCAACTCGCGCGTCGTCGTGCATCTGGATTGCACAGGATCTGTGCCCTCGTTGTAGTCTACGACACAGACGTTGGTTCGCGCGATGCGCTCCTGGCGGCTGTTCGGTTCATTCTTGACGAATCGCCACTTTGGGGGGGCACAGCCGACCAGCATCCATAGGGCCAGGTATTCGAGGTGTTTGAACTTTTTGGACAGGAACTGCACATATTGGAGATACGGGCCAGGCCTTGCGGCGTGTCTGTCAGCATGATTTACTCAAATACAGGCCGGGAGGGGGTTCCACATACTCCTGTGCCGCAGACCATTCTTTGTGACAAATCTCATTCACGGGCCCGTAGCAATCACCAATGTAATCGGCGTCACCGCCTTCGTCTGTGTGCGGCTGGACCGCATCTCTGAATGTTTTGACTTTGAACCGGGCCGTATTCTGCTTACTCGGCGGCAACTTCTTGATCTGATATTCAATGTCCTCTGACAGAGGCGAAGCATCGAGATCGCTCTGTAGCGGACTATGAATAGGGAGCGAGTGCTTGAAGTCTTTTTGGAGTGCTGCTACATCAGTGTCGTCCTTGCGGGACGCGAAAGAGTGGCCCAAGAATGCATTCCACACCATGATTCACGCCGCAATCCGAATCTCACGGCTAGGAACATAAAAGCAAATAAGATGCGGCGTCGGCCAGGCCATCCGCCTTTTCATAAGCTTCTGTACCTCCTACCTCCTATGAACGAGCGGCTATTGGAGCCGCCCATGTGGATGATCTGCTTGCCGCCAGAGACGCAGCATTGTACCCATGCCTGAGGCCCACTCGAATCCTCCCAGAGTCTCGCCTCGCCTCGCCTGGCACGCGCCGCTCGCCTCTCGCGGCACGACGTACCTCCGTACCTCTAGCACAGGTAGGAAGTTGGAGGTAGGTAAGGTAGGCTTCCTGCTTCCAGTTGTTTGGTGGGAATTGTGATGGTAGTACACGTGCATTAGCGCTAGGGCTGAGCACGACAAGAGGAGCGAGAGACAGAGCTACAGGTAGGTAGCTGGCCTGGACCTCACGCACATCCTCCTACATCCTTCTACGAGCCGAGACCATGGTGCTGCCTCTGCCATCAGACTCATCTGTCTGACATGGCTCCGCCTTGCTCAGCTGTGGCTTTTTTGCTGAGCAGTGAGGAGTGCAATACTAGCGGCGGCCTCATGTTGTCGACAATACGTAGCAAGAAAGAAGAAGTGTGGTATACATGTAAGTGCAAAGACCGTAGTGTAAGATTCTTATCGTTACAGACCTTACGCAGCGCAGGTACGCAGGTACAGTGGTTCTATATCAGTGATCACAAACGCGGGGTGGTAAAAGAACGGAGCCGCTGACGATCCGTGCAGCTTGTCCCGCGAAGAGACCCTGTCCTGAACGACAATTGGAAAGCAGCCCGGACGACCATGGACACCAGGCAAGCGCCCAATAGCATCGATGTCAACGGTCCCGTCAGCGGCGCCTCCACCAACCATCTCACCCGATTCACAGGCGACAACAGGAAAGCCTGGGATGCCATCGCCCACGACTGGGAGCTGAACCAGTCTCCCGAGGTGAATGGGCAGGCCGAAGATGGGAACGACATGTTCACCCAGTGTCTGCTCCCTGTTCTCGACGAGCTCGTCCACTGGACCGAAGGCGAGACCGTCCTGGATCTGGGAGCGGGGAGCGGTATCATCGCTCGCAGATTTGCCAGGAAAGGCGCCAACGTGACCGGTCTCGACTTCTCGCAAAGGATGATGGATAAAGGGCGCGAGCGTTACGAGAAAGAGAAGGACCAGTTTCCAGGAACCATCGAGTATGGCTTCATTGATCTCATGGACGTCGAAGGCATGGTGGCATATATGCAGAAGAGGAAGGACGCTTTGGGAGAAGCGGAGGACCAGTGAGTGCTGGCCTCGCCTCCTTCAGTCTTCTCTCGTCGCCGTCACTGACATACCCACAGCCGCTTCGATATCATTACCATCAGCACGACGCTCAAGTCATTGCCGTCTCTGGAACCTATCGCCCAAGCGCTGCCGGCAATGCTGAAGCCCAAGGGCCGCATCGTGGTGATTGATCTGCACCCGGCATTTTCGAAACCGGCAGGACACCGAGGCATGGAAATCTTCGAGGACCCGTCGACGGGAAAGCAGCAACTCAGCACATATATCAAAGTGCCCAAGTATCTGAACATTCCGCCCTGCTTGAGCGAGGCGGTCCGTGGACAGGCAGAGCCGCTCGTAAGTCATTCTCCTTCATTCGACCACCCTTTCTCCCTCTCCCTCCCCAAAATACAATCTTATTATGTGCGCTAGTGGGTATTTCATCGACCCTTCTGGTCTCTCATGGAGCCGTTCTTCAAGAACAAGCTTGTCCTGGATGCCATGCGCGAGCCCGCTTTCGAGGGCCAGCCCGACATCAAGCAAGCGCAGTCGTATCACAACTTCCAGCAGACACCTATGCTGCTGGGATTTCGCTTGTTGCATGCGCCTGTCTAACCAAAATGCTATCTATGCTCGCCCATCCCGCTGTGCAGGTTGACAGCGTTGTTGAAGCATCGCCAGCAAGTTGAGATACCCCCATGCCACGTCCATTTCTGAACAGGCTGTTTGAGCGAATGCACTGAGTCATTTGGCGTCTGATGACAAGTACGAAAAGCGAGCTCGACTTTTGATGTATGGATCTGGAGCTCTCCCGTATCGGGGTTGTCCACCGACGTGCACATCAATGGTGACAGTCGACGCCGCGCTTTTTATACGTAGACGTCGCAGCGCAATGCACTCATTTTCTGCCTGATTGATGGATTGACATGTGCAGAATCAAAACATTCAGATTCACACAAGCGTCGCTGATACATGTACCTGTCAGGTATGTGCTTTCAGTGCATGCACACGAACATGACAAATCTGCCAAGCCTCCCGATCAGACCACATATCACCCACAAGTGACGTTCCCTCTCTGTCACATGGAAGGCATCGGTCAGCATGGAATGCAACCTTGAAATTCTCTCACCAAGACATATATAACCCAGAGCACTACCTTACTTACCTTATCCATCCTCTCTCCCTCCAAACCACTTGTACCACAAAAATCACGACATCCATCATGGAGAAACCCGACCAAACCACTACCACCGCCACTACCTCTACTACAGGTAGTACTACAGGTAGTACGACAACCATCAAACCCAACGCAGAAGAACTCGCTTTACATCGATGTCCTCGATGCAGCCTCGATACGAGAGAAGAGGAAGAACTCTATAATGATGAGCAGCACGACGATAACAAAACCAACGACAAGAATGACGACGAGGAAAAAACTGGCCGAAGAAGAGGAAATAGAAGAAGAAGGAGTAGTGCGGTGCAGGAACTTGCTGTAGAGTTGGTAAGGAAGATTCGTCGTTCTCATTCTCATTCTCATGTTGGGAAGGAGGAGGGGTTTTAGGGAGTGGTGGTAGTACGGATGACGGAGGATGACGGATGGGGATGGGATGAGAATTTTGCGGGGTGGTTGTTTTGTTACCTATATGTAGGTTGGTGATGATGGGTGCGGGCTCTGGGATTGGGAAGTTGGAATCGGGGATTTGACGATGGAGTTGGAGTTGGGTTGCGGATGAATGAATGATGGTATACTTGCGAGGGTAGGAGGGAAAGAGAGGTTTCATCTGCCATCTTTTCCGAGCTGTTTGTTATATACATGTATCTGGTATGAACTACTGCACAGAAGGAAGCATTCTGTTTTTTTTTTTTTTTTTTTTTTTCCTAACTTGGACAAATATGAGATAGCAAGCAGGTTGGGGAGATTCGAGGATTTGCTGTTTTCTTCCTCTTTTTCTATCTCTCAACGTGATAGGCTTGGGATACCCAGCTTGGAGGGAAAGACTTCACTCACTAGGTAGTCATAGTCCGCATTATCAGATGTGAGAGAACTCACTAACTAGCTGCAGCAGTACCTAGCAGTGCGCTTCTCCAGTTCGAGACGATTTTGATTTTTTGATTCTTTGATTTTGTGATTTTTGATTTTTATTTTTTGATTTTGCCGAGGGAGAACTTCTGCTGTCCTAGGGATTACGGGTACGGGTAAAGACACGAGGAACTTCTCTGCCAGGGTACACCCGACTTCTCTCTTCTCAGATTACACCAATTCTGGGCTTTGTAATAGCGCCTACCTGCCCTGCCGCAGTCAACATTCAAAAATACGAAAAATGCATTGCGGCCAAGAGTCATTCGGTATTCATCATGGTATCAATTTATGTTATTCACACACACACCAGTTTCTTACACAATCCCCCCCTCCCCATCTCCGGTATTCATCATGCCTTCCTCATGCCAAAAACCGTCATATCCCTCTTCTCCAACCACAATCTCCTCCTCTCCTCCTCTCCCCGTCTCTCTTCCACTCCTCGAAAATCGATCATTCTGCCACAGTTGCCCTTGGCCAACTCCTTCGCCTGAGGAGAAAGTGCGACGACGACAGGCGAGGTGGCCTCTCCAGACCACCTCTCCTCTGCCGGTTTCATCGCATTGATAGCAGCTTTTTCCTCCTCGTCGACGAAGATTGCCCCGAGAAAGTATAGCAGAGAGGCCTTCTCGGTCTGGAGATCATTCCTGTTGCCACCGCGGTCGCGAACTTTGATCGCAAGGTCTCGAACGATTCCATCTTCTCCCCCTTCCATTGCATGCTGGAATTCTAGGAGTAAATCTTTCAATTTGACGCCCTCGTCTCTCTCGACTCGGATGCTATCACTCTCTTGCAAAGGACAAGATCTGCCCCGACGTCTCTGATCTCGGTCGTGGAATTTGATTCTCATCTCGACCATTTTGATCGGGGGTTGTGTGAGAAACATGTCGTGGTAGACTCCATCGAACGGTCGTCGAAGCATGTTAGGACGAGCTACGAAGCGAATCACCTCGCAGTGGGATGCGCGGTCGATGAGCGCGATGGATTCTGCTTCGGGCTCGCGATGGAAGAGCATGGGGTTGAGAGTGGCGGGTGTACAGTGCAATTTGCTCTTCGGTAGGAAATCTCCACCACCATCATGGGCTGCGGTGTATGGTCGAAGAACTTCGGTGGCGGTGTCGAGAATCCAAATGTCGTCAAAAGGTCTGGGTTCGAGGAAGATCTTTTGACGGATGGCTGGCAGGGTCATGATGATGTGTTTCCAGGTCTTGCTGACAAGGCGAAACTTGACGATGGCGTGCGGAGAAAGTTCGAACAGTATCTTCTCGAGGAGCTCGCCGGTGTTGAAGACTTTGTTGAATGTGAGAGTCCTTTTGGCGGAGCGGGTTTTCATGCGATGAGTGCTTCTGGGTGAGGCAAGATTCTTGTTGGATGAGACTCGCTTTGGAGAGCGGTCCGGTTGACATGACGATGCGGCAGTAGAATGTGGTGAATGCTTGTTGTCGCTGACATCGCCGTCCTCTACGTAGCTATCCGTTTCGGCAGCGAAGGCAGTCTCCAAGACCGAACCGACATCTTCGTAAGCGATTCCGTGCCGAGTGCATCGACGCTAGGGTACATCAGCGTGCTTCTATGTATGTAAATGTACGCTCATAGGGAGTACTGACCTTCTCCAATTCGACAAGACACTGCTGAGCCTTGCGCTTGAGAGTGACGGCATCCGACATCTTGAAGTTTTCTCTGAAGTGAGTCGAGGAAGTTCTTGTCTGATACGAGCTGAGTGCCTCGGTCGGATCTGCGTCGGGAGTAGTATCTTCGTGTGGAGTGAAACTGGGGGATTGGTGGTCGAATCTGAATGGAAAGTGGGTGAAACGAAGAAGGAAGAAGGAAGAAGAGCACGATGTGAGAGATGCATTACGGGCATTGGCGCAGGTGAGGTGAGCTTTTGTTTTTCTCTATGGTATTGTCGACAATACTCAACAATAGCTGCATTGCCAGCGGACCCACTTATGTGTTTCAAGTGAGTGTGAACGTTGCGCGAGGGCATTGTCGGTATCCACTGATGGATATCTTTCAATTGTCCAATTCTTCCACAATAGCAGGTAGGTACCAAATCTCATGCCCGTGTGCTGATCCACCGCAGTAATGACCGTCACGTCAACGAGGCGGCGTACCTCAATTGCTGCCTGGAAGTCTCCCGTCCTCAACTTTTCGCCTTGGCAGAATCATCACCACAAGAGCGATTCACAGCCTCCACCTCATCGGCCGAGACCACTAATCCCTCGCAGTAGAAATACCAAGTCCAATGCTAGGTGAGGTTCGAGCTCTCTTGGCGGGAGGTCCATCTTCACCTCGTCGTACATTTGGCTTTCGGATTGCTCCCAATAGCTTGGTCTGTCGCAAGTTACTGCTCGAGTCCAACATACCACGGCCTGCCAAGCTCTCTCGCTTCTCTTCCATGTCTTCCTGGCTTGTCCGTAACATTTGAGAGGCTATCATGGAAGCCTGTGACTCGGGCACCTCGTCGTCGTCAATGATTTCGGTCTCTGCCTCGCTGCCACCAGCGTCATCGTCAGAGGCAGAGACAGTGCCATCAGACTGCGGTGATCGTGGCGGGAGAGGAATGGAAGGCTGCCTATACACGTCGGGCGTGCGCATGGCATTTGTCCTCTGCTGAGGCGCAGTAGCCGGCACTTGCAGTGCTTGATGCTGAGTTCGTGGGGTCTGGAACGGTGGCGGGTGTCGAAGGCCTTGCGTGCGCTGGGGTGTTGCTGGCAAGCTCGACATGCTGTGAGTGTTCCGCGTGTGACCCTTCTTCACCGCCCGCGCCGATTCCTGGCTGGCCATCTCAGAGGCTTGCAACAGCGCAGCAAAGGGTTGCGACTGGGAATGTGCCCGGCTCAATGGAGCAGCACGATGCGAAGCGCCGTATGGTGATCGGGTATTCTGCTGCTCAACATGTGACGAGAGTTGCGATCGGCGGTACTTCTGCAGCGACTCTCTGTTGGCGCGAATGCGCTCGGCCATCAGGGCTGCCTTGTCGGTCAGGCTAGCAATCTCCTGCTCCTGTTGCAGGAGTATAGCGCGCTGTTTCTTGTTCTCACTTTCCAGCTTCACGTTTGCGTCTCGCAGTAGCTGGATGTCGCGGCACATGTGCTGGTAGAGGCCTTTGTGTATGGGGATGAAGCCATCTTCCGTCGTCGGCGTAGCAGCGAGTCGCGCTTGATCTGCCACATGAATGACCTCGTTTTCTGACTGTGCCATGCGCGCCTCGACAGACATGCGCTCCATCTGCGCGGCGCTGGACTGCGCCAGCATCTGGTACTGCAGCTTGTGGTGCGCGGCGGACATCTTGACTTCCTGCACCACCGCATATAGCTCCGTGACCTTGGTTCTCAGCTCTTCTGGCGTGGCTTTGACCAGCTCCATCTCTGACATGTCCGATGCGAAGCCTCCCAATCGACTACTCGTCTGACTGAGTTCCGGCAGCTCTCCAGTTGGCGGCGGCGTGGAGATATGCGACACTGGAGGTGTAGGCGTCCTTGTCTTGCTGCGATTCGATGGCGGCACCTGGGTCGATGGCGGCGGTGTCAGTGCGACACCATCGGCGCTGTGTTGCGTCGACATGGTGAATTTCTCTTTCTCTCTCTCTCTCTCTCTCTCTTTGCGCCAATGGATGTGGGTGCCCCGCGCGGCGTAGTTTGCGATGGCGAAGAGGGGCGACCGAGTCGAGGGGGTGGGGAGAGGCGCACGCAGTGTGTAACAATGCGATGGCGGTGATAGAGCGAGCGAGCGAGCGAGCGCGTGCTGGCGATGGCGATGGAACGGGGCAATGATGCGTGGTGTCGGGATGGAATAGCGTTTGAAATGATAGTGGCTGGATTATCACTCGGGGCAACGAATTTAGCGTCAAACTAAACACCCTCGATGCATGCAAGCACTTCCGCGACCCCTATTATGATTCTATTTCGGCTACGAAGGCGGCGACGAGGGGCAATGAGCCAGAGGCAATCACATTGACACATTGACAGCCCATCTGACGGCATTGGCATCGCGAGATTATTACCTTCCAGTCGGTGGACAAGTGGCAGCACGAAGGACTGGAAGACTCCCGTTCCAGCCATGCATCCGTGAAGGCTACCTACTGTATCCCATAGAATTACCTTAGCTACCTCACAGGCCAACAACAGCCACGGCGCCCGCCCGCCAACATGGATTATTCGCAGCCAGCAACAGCAACAGCAACCCGGACAGCAACACCACCCACAGCCATCGGCGGCAAACCCTCCACCGGTATTCCACGAGGCCCGTCCAAGCTGCCCACCACCAGACCGACCCCGACGTCTACGCCGACGCCTGCGTCTGCCCCTACGCCTGCCAAGCCCCGGCCGACTTCAATGCTGGTGCCTCCATCGTCCTCAGCATTGTCATCGTCGGGGTTGCGGCCACCACAGCGATCCATAGAACAGGTACCACGCTCGTCCACTCCCGGAAAGCCAGTAGCGGCGGCGGCGGCGACTACGACGACGACGACGATATCAACTCCGCGATTCCAAGGTAAAACATCGACCTCCGGCCTGGCACGTCCCACCTCGATATCATCAGCATCGTCTTTGAAGCCCCCAAGTAGTAGCAGGAGTAGTAGTAGCAGTAGGAGTGGCGGTGGTGGTGGTGGTGGTGGTGGTGGTGGTAGTGGCATGGGGTCGGGCCTCCAGAAGCCTGTACCGACCTCGATCCGCACCAACCTCACCAAACCAGCACTTGCCAAGCCTGCCACATCTGTATCTGGTCTGGTGCCACCGCGCCCTCGCAGCGGACTTCAGAAACGGGCGTTTGGTGCTCCACGATCACGATCTCGAGCAGCCACTGATGACGAAGAAAAGCACGACAAACTCAGCTCGCTGGACAGCTTCCGCTCTGCCTCGCGCCAAGGCTTCGAAGACGAGCTGCCAGGAGGATCGCCCGAGTACGCAGAAAGCACTCAGGCTCAGGATGCCGCTGCTCCTCAGCGGAGGCACCCGCGACCTTCGCTGTCGGAGAGGACTATCGAAAGCCTGCAGTCGGTGCCGTCGACGCCGAATGAACGCCGACGGTCCGGCTTCTTCAACCCGCCAGACAGCCCCATGGGTCCTCCTCCACGTCCTACTTCTGCTATGAGTAGGAATGGCAGATCTGGGAGCAGGCCGGGCACTAGCGATGGCAGTACTTCCTCGCGCCCGCTGAGCAGGGCTGGCTCGACGCGTATCGCTCCAGCCAGCGCCAAGCCTTTCACGCGAACTACAACCAAGACGGCATCCAGAATCAGCTCATTGCCTGCGACACACACCACGAAGCAGAGCATTGGCGGTGGCGGTGGCCTGACGAGTAGACTTCAGCAAGCGAGAGTCGACGCCCAAAGGGCAACATCACCAGTAAAGAAACCCTCCGCCTTGCCAAATGCCTCTTCCATAGGAATTCCAAAAACCTCCTTGACCAAGATGGGCAACGGCACGAGAACCATTGCCTCATCACGACCTGCGAAGCCGAGACCGGCCCTTGGAGACGCATTTGTGTCGCCTGCAAAGCGCACTTCAGCAACCAAGCCAGCACTTTCTGTGTCAACAAACGAGGCCGAGCCGAGCGAAGGCAAACGTGCGATTAGCAATTCGTCTGCAGCTCTACGAGAACAGATTGCAGCAGCCAAAGCAGCAGCAAGAAAGCATAAAGAGGCTGCTACCAAGCGAGAGTCGGACTCTTCGCAACCCCAGGTCACCAGCGACGAAACTGCGATTGCCGCTGATGATCATGCTGACCCATTCGGGCAAGCGCCCAAGGACGAAAAGCACGTCCTGAAGTATCGAGTGCACAATGCGCGCATGAGTGGCAAGCTCAACGTTGCCGCCATGGGCCTGAAAGAGATGCCGGAGGAGATTCGAACCATGTACGATGCAAAGACCATGGAGGACAGCAAGGTCAATTGGGCAGAGGTTGTCGACTTGACCAAATTTATTGCAGCTGATAACGACTTCGAGGTCATCGACGAGTCTGTCTTTCCTGACCGCTCGCACGAGGAGCTCGCGGAAGACGAAGACGCGCAGGGCAATCAGTTTGGAGGACTGGAACTGCTCGATCTTCACGGAAACTCACTCTCGGCATTGCCCATGGGACTGCGACGTCTAGACCGCCTCGCCCACCTCAACGTGACACATAACAAGTTGGAAAACACCGTGATCGACATCATCGCACAAATACCGACTCTGAAAGAATTGAGGCTTGGCAATAACAACTTGACAGGTAACCTCCCCAGCGCAATATGTAGCCTGACAAAACTGGAAGTGTTAGACGTGGGTACCAACCGGTTGCTCGGCCTACCCGAAGCACTGGTCGACCTGGTGGGCTTGCGAGTGCTGAACGTATCTGGCAATCAACTTACCACACTGCCGATGGAGGCTCTCGTACAGATTCCGCTTACCGAGTTGGACGCCAGCAGCAATGCGTTGATAGCATCACTGTTTCCGCTTGGCGGCCCGTCCGGACATTCAACACTACAGAGCCTGAATGTGGCCAACAATTCACTCGCCGCATTGACGTTCTCGGAAGCGCTCGAAATGCCGAAACTCAGAGAACTGTACTTGACCAACAACCAGATGACGTCTCTGCCGTCGGTATCGGGATGGAGCGAGCTGATGACACTCCACGCAGGCGACAACAAGATTGTGGATTTTCCAGAGGGCTTCACGAGTCTGTCCAAGCTGCGCAACGCCAATTTTACCAGCAACGAGCTTCGTATGCTAGATCCAGAGATTTGCAGAATGGCAAATCTGGACTCCCTTGTGTTGGCTGCCAATCCGCTACGAGAGAAGAAGTTTCTTACTATGAATGCTGCAGACATCAAGCGTGATCTGCGGGCGAAGATAGCGCCTGGATCTGGGGGTGATTTTGACGATGAAGAGCCGACCAGCCCAGTGACAGTTGTTGGTGCCGAGGACCAGACCTCACAATGGTCAGTGAAAGGGAACGGCCTCCTGAGTCTTTCCGGCAAAGATCTAGCAGATGATTTGGACGAGGATCTCAGCTCGTTCCTGCGGAGCAACTCGGTTCGTCAGCTACAGCTACCGGATAGCGGTATCACTGTCATTCCACCCGTGCTCTCTCTGGTTCAAGATCTGCGCTCGCTCGACTTGTCCGGCAACTCCCTCGGCACAGAGTACCTCACTGACGAAATCACTCTACCCACACTGGAGGAGCTCAACTTGAGCAAGTGTCGGATCCAGTCCCTGGATCTATTAATGACATTCCTACAAGCTCCGAATCTCAAGACCCTGCACTTGACCGCGAACCGACTCAGTGGTGATCTGCCGGCTCTGCGTACGGTGTATCCGCAACTCACAACACTTTTCGCTACCGACAATAAGATTCGCACCATTAGTGCTGATGCGCTGCGAGGACTACATACTGTCAATCTAGCCTCCAATGATATTGAAGCTTTGCCCGCTGAGATTGGACTCCTGTGGGACGAGGGTCTGCGCAATTTCAATGTTAGCAGCAACGCGTTTCGCGTGCCGAATTACAGGCTGTTGGACAAAGGCACAGAGGCTACACTACGATGGCTACGAGATCGTCTGCCGAATGGTGGCAACAAAGATCATGATGTGGATTGAAGGACGCCCTCCTCACAATGGAAGAGCATGATGCTGCCCACCGAAAATGCGTTTCTGCGAGATGAGATGGCTTGTATAGCGGTGATGTCGACTTGAGAACCGCAAAGGAGGGTAACGCAAACTCGATTACGTTGTTCCCAACAAGTATCTTTGTGCGATTGTCGGTTTCTTTTTCCCTGTACGCGCCTCCTGATAGTAGTGCTTTGAACGGTATACGACGTTCCTATTGTGGTGAATGTCGAAATGGTATTGGATGTCAGCTCAGACCTGTGGCCAGGACAGAATTGCGCGCCTAAGAGGTCCTCCCCAGTTCATTTGATACCATTGTGCGAGACACGTATGTTTGACTCGTTTGCGTCCCAGCTCCCATTTGGAGGTCTTTGGCCTCAGACCACTGAATTCGGCTGCCGTCGCGTATCGGTATCCAGGAAATTCCCGTGTCGTGCGTGTATGATATCGTACTCGGTTCCTCGCCCACTCCGCATTACTTCGTGTTGTGGCATTGCATCGTCCTCAGTCGTGGTTCAGAGTGATTGACTACTGGATCGTTTGCTGTGCGGCCATACGGTCGTGCTCATCAATATCGCTGCAGTGAAGTCAGCCGGGAGAAAGGCACGCCCTCTACGCCTTCTTGCACAGTACTCACGTAGCCTCCCATGGGTAGTTGATCCACACGTCTGGTACCGTCCTCGCAGCCAGGTACCGATTGTTGCTGATCATCTCCTCGGGTAGCGTGCCCTTCTTCGCCTTGTCCTTGTTGTGCAGAACAAAGATGGAGAACTTGGTGGTTTCTGCGCCTCGGCCAGCCTTCTTCGCCGCCTCATCGACATCCTTCTGCAACTCTTTCACAGCATACTCGAGTGTTGTGCGTGTGTCATCCACTTCATCCACAATGAGAATGCTCTTGCCGACCAGATCGACCATTTCCAGACTGGTCAGGTCCAGCCATTGGGTGCGCGTGACTTTGGTGCCGGGTGCTTCGACCTGCTCGTCTGTACCGAGGGCTTCGTATAGCGACAGACCGATGGCCTGGATAGGAATATTTGGTGCGCCAGGCTGCTTAAGGAAGGATCGAAGCATTCGAGCGGGAACGTAACCACCGCCACCGATAGCGATCATGAGATTTGGCTGAAAGTCCTTCAAGATGCGAGGCGCTGCATCCTGACACAGCTTGTGCGTCTGCGGGATCGTGGTCAGCGCCCTGTCGAGGCGGATTTGGAGGAAGACAAGGCACTCGAGGAGATGTGAGTCTCTCGTCGGTTCAGGCACCGGGAGAGGGAGAGAAGAGCGCAGGCTGTGTCACATGCCAGCAATGCCGGGTTCCTCCTACCTGGTTGTACGTGATCCAGACTTTTTCGACCATTCTCGCAGGAGTGGATGCTGGCGGTAGTAATGGAGGAGTTAGATTGAAGGGAGAAGAAGACGCAAAGAATGTAGTCGCGAGAGTCACTGACCTTCGGGAAAGGAAGAAGGATACCTTATATAGCGGGAGGTGGGAGGCAGCTCGTACAGCGACAAATGTTTCTGAAGCTGGCGGCGGCCATCTCCGCTGCGTAAGAGGGAGGACTGAGGTGTCATTCCTTGGCATATATCTTACTCGCGCCTCCCTCCCGTTATCAGCTCCGATATACCTCCGCCGCGAAGCTGCTACAAGACAAAGACCGCACCTCACCTCTCCTTTCCCATCCTTCTCGCTCTCTCACCGCCGCCGCCCTCCATCTTGCTCCCGTCGCAATCCTCTTCTCTCCACCCTCTCGCCTGCCCACCGTCCTGCACGCCCTCGTGCTTCTGCGCTCGCGCGGCTCACCATTCTCGCTGGCCTCCCTCG
The DNA here is from genome assembly GCF_000320565.1 of Sphaerulina musiva SO2202. Taxonomy (NCBI): domain Eukaryota; kingdom Fungi; phylum Ascomycota; class Dothideomycetes; order Mycosphaerellales; family Mycosphaerellaceae; genus Sphaerulina; species Sphaerulina musiva. Next base: position 23,670 of record NW_016017389.1, on the reverse strand, counting down.
TACCTCTTGCCCGCTCTCGATTGCCATGACCTCCGCCATCCTCGAGTCCATTACTGTGGTAACCTATGCCCGCCGCCAATCGACCGGAACAAAGTGCTCCGCGAGTTCTGCCCGCAACGGGGCGGCACGTCTATCGCCTGATGGGAGAGCATCTAGGGCACATCTGACCATGTTTCCTGCTTGGCGTGGACTCTGCGATGCAACACTGCTTGTCCTTAGGTTGTCCTGATTCGTGCACCGCAGAATATGAGGTCTACAAGAGGCCGCCCGCTAGATACACATGAGTCTACAGTGCACGGATCTCGTGCGTTGGCGACCAGCACGCTGTAGAGGGAGTGTGAAGCGTACAAATGAGCAGGGGCTGGGCTTGCTTGGTTACGGGGAGCTGTTCAGGCCAGCATGGACCCGCGGACCCCGGCGTGTAGGAAGTACGTTAACTTGTGGAAAAACAATATCTATTGCTCCTAGGCTCTCGTCGCGGGGCGTTGGTTACTCTGAAGCCTGACCTGGTACGAACGTCCCAATGATCGGTCGCAAAAGAAGATTTCTCGATACCAGTATCGATCGCCTTGCGGTATAGCTTGCTTGCGATGACCTAGCTCGAGTCTCCCCCGTCGGGCTACCTTCCATCATCTTTCGAGCTCAGATCTGTGCCTTCAACGTACTTCGAAGTGGAACCCGAGGGCAAAGCGTAACTTTGCGCGCCCATTTTTGGCGCGATTCGATCGTGTGAGCGAGAAGTTTCTCTAGGCTATATATCGCCGCGATTCTCACCACAGCATCTGCCCGCTACCTCCACTACCTAATGCCTAGCACCCTCTCCGCTAGCATCGACGATGTATGCTATGTGCACTTCGTTTCTTTTCGGGCGTGCTAGCCAGGCTCACCCCGATAATCCTATTGTATACTCTAGACTGCCGCTTGCAAAACAGAGGGTAAAGCAAGGTCAAAATTTGCTTTTCTATGCAAGAACCATCTTCCAATAGCCTTCATGCCCTCGTGACCGACCCAACAAGCAGTCTAGGGGGGATCACATCTGCTGCTGCTTAGACGCCGCATATCATCAAGGTTCCCCGCCTCAATCGCCTAGGTTCTGTTGATACATAAGTCGTTGGTCTAGTCGCTTACGTATGTTGACTATAGCACTTGGCCTATTAGCCTTACTCGTACGATACAAGCCTACAAGCCCTAGCTCTAGATCCGACCTACGTAGTACGCTCCTTGTTAGCTATTTATTACTCGGGTTTGTTTGATTGGTACGGAACGACCTCCAAACCTTCCGAAGCGCACACTACCTCAAAAAAAAAAGCCGGCCGCAGGCAAATCTACCTTCCTACCTGCCTACCTATCTGTCCCTACGGGCTACCTTACCTAAAATTCAGAAGAGAAGGACAAGAAGAGAAGAACCAAAGAAAAGAGAAGTACCAAAGAAAAGAGAAGTACCTGAAAGAGAAGAGAAGAGAAGGACAAGGACAAGGACAAGGACGAGGACGAGGACAAGGACGAGGACGAGGAGATGGAGATGGACATGGACATGGACATGGACATGGACATGGAGATGGAGATGGAGATGGAGATGGAGATAGGGATAGACATGCGCGCGCTGTGCGCGCGCGGATCACTAGGTAATGTTCCCTACATGTAGTCTACATGTAACATTGACATATTCTGAAAACCTGAATACAACCTTCTCCGCACTTGTTTACAATAGGGTAGGGAGATCTACCGAAGAAGTTACAGTAATAGTAGACCTAGGGTTTCGTAGTACAAGCTAAGAGGCTTTCCTAATATGTTGCTTAGACAGTATATAGAGCAGAGCAGAGCTAATAAGAATCAGAAATCCAATCTACTTTCTTCGACATCAATCCAACGACACTTGACCGACAACCAAACGGCAACTAAACGACACCTATTCAATAATTGAACAACAACTTAGCTGTCACGATGCATCTCAGCTTCCATCTCCTCCTCCTTGTCATTACATCACCACTTGCTGTACTAGCGAAATCGAAGCTTTGTGGTGAAAATTATGCCGCATGTCGTCACAATGATGGTAGCTGCACGACTCTTAATCCGGGAGACGGTTGTAATGAATACGTCTTTATCTCGAAATGCGTGTGTAACAACAATGTCAAAGACATTGATTGCGGAGGGATTTGCTAAAAAAAGCCTCCAAGATAGGTATGCTATATGTCGTACGCGAGAATGACTGCATCCGCTAAAACGTGTTGTCTAGGCTACGGAGGTCGAGGAGGCTAGTAGTATGGCATCGTACTTTGCCATGTACTTGAACGGGACCTCTTGAGAATAAGTTCGAAAGCTACGATAAGTCCGAGTAAAGTACGAGTACTACATGGATGGATGTATGGATGGACGGATGGATGAAGGGATGAATGGAAGGTTGGATTTCGTTGATTGATTGATTGATTGGTTGACCATATAGTTTTGAAAATGCGTGGATGGATGGATGGATGCGTGGACGGATGGATGAAGGGATGAATGGAAGGTTGGATTTCGTTGATTGATTGATTGGTTGACCATGTAGTTTTGAAAATGCGTGGATGGATGGATGGATGCGTGGATGGATGCGTGGATGGATGCGTGGATGGATAGGTAATTGGATGTCCTTGGTTGATTTGATTGATTGGTTTCCTCCCGCCGTTCTAGCCGTAGTCTCCAGCGTCTAGTCGTTCCCCAACCTACTAGAATGGCCTAGCTAGAGACCGCTTAGGGTGTTCGTCGAAATCTTGTATCTAGAAGCTTCGTGCTCCTAAGAGGACCGACTTGACATTGTCGATATGTGCTTCTACGTCCGCGCTGTATAGTAGCAAGCGACAATTGGACTTCTGGAACAGCGGTTGTTGGCAGAAAAAGACCTGTACCTACAGATTGTTGTTAGCTACTAGTACGCAACTACTAGTTGGCACTGCGCCTCTGCCCTATAATAAGGGACAGTATAACTAGTAAGCACAATCGGAGCCGTAACGACGCCAGCTCAGTCGCCTAGAACGAACCGCTCTCCTATAGCCGACATCTTCGGTAGACGGCAAAGTACTAATATGTCCTACGGGCCTGCCCGTTGGTGGTACGGATTCTGCGGGCAGCGGAATGTGTGCCAATCTCAATTTTCGCGCGCGCACAGCGCGCGTATGTCTATCTCTCCATCTCCATCTCCATCTCCATCTCCATCTCCATCTCCACGTCCTCGTCCTTGTCCTCGTCCTCGTCCTTGTCCTCGTCCTTGTGTCTTCTCTTCTCTTCTCTTTGGTTCTTCTCTTTTCTTTGGTTCTTCTCTTTTCTTTGGTTCTTCTCTTTTCTTTGGTTCTTCTCTTTTCTTTGGTTCTTCTCTTTTCTTTGGTTCTTCTCTTCTTGTCCTTCTCTTCTGAATTTTAGGCAAGGTGGCCCGTAGGGACAGATAGGTAGGAGGTAGGCAGGTAGGCAGGTAGGCAGGTAGGAAGGCAGGTTTGCCTGCGGCCGGCTTTTTTTTGAGGTAGTAACGTATTGGGTCTAGTAGATTTAGCGCGCTCTACCCCAAAAGATCGCGCCAATAGGATACATTCCAGCGGACTAATAGGATACGCTCCGCAGACCCGGCAGGTACTACTAAGAATTTCGATTACCCTATATACCTTTTTGCTAATTGATTAGCACTCTACTTCTCCCTATACCTAACCTACGCTACGTTTCGGAAGGTTTAGAGGTCGTTCTATACTAATTAAAGACTCTAGTACCTTGTCTATACTAGCGATTAAGGACTAGTAGTCTAGTTATAATAATTTATAGCGATAGATTAAAGCTCGCTAACGTAGTCGCGACTTCGTAGTATATCTAATCTCCTAGATATATATATATTGTAATAATATAGAAGACAACCTAGATACTAACTTTCGGATTAGATATAGGATCTAACGTAAAGTAATAAAGGACGTAGGTATACTATAGAAGATAGATACGAGTATAGAATCCCTCGCCTAGCAGATCGAAGGAGGATTTTCTATCTATAGTATATTTGTATTTATCTATATCTAGATCTCTAATATTAGTCTTCAAATTATTAGAGATTATACTAAATAGCTAATATAGGCGTTAATACTAGCTTTAGAGGCTTAGCCGATACTCGAATTAACTATCTACTCGACTTATAACAAGCTCTCCTCTAATTGCTCTAGACTAGTATCTTGCTACCTACCGATATAGGTATAGTAAAGCGTAATATAATAGAGGCAAACACGCTCCTTACGAGTCGCCGTCTACTACGCGCTATTGTCTACAGCTTAATACTCGTCTATTACTAGGCCTCGTTATAGGTTAGGTTAGGTATAGGTTAGGTATAACCTAACTTAAATACCTAACCCTACAAATAAGCTAGGTACCTAGCTTATAAGCGGGGTACAACCTAACGGTAAAACCCTAGTAGGTATACCTAATAGGTATTGTAATAGGTATTATATAATACGAGTTAAATACCTATAAAATAGTAGAAAGAAATATTAATAAGGTATATATACCTACTACCTAATTCCTAGAGTATAGAATTTGATAGGAATATATTCTATATTTATTGTAGCTGCCGACTATATATACCGACTATATATACTAATCAAAAAGAGATTACTAGAATAATAAGGAAAGCTCTAACTAATTAATTATAGTTATAAGCTACTATATACTAAGGATAGAAACTACCTTAGTTCTTAGTAAGTAGCTAAGTATCTAGAGTAGCTTGCTCCTTTGCTTACTGCTTTAAGGCCTCTACCTTAGCGTCTTATATCTTTTAATAAGTACAAAGTTGATCCTCGAAATTCAGCCGCTGCTAACGATAAAACTAACGCGCAATTTTCTTTACGTCTCCCTCGAGAGTTTCCTAAGCAAGGCGTAAGCTATCTTCTAAACGCTCTTTTGTAATAGTAAGCGCGTAAGCTACCGCTACTAGCTTATTAGTATAGGCTTCTAGCCTCTACTTAAGAGTTTGCTTATTATTGCTAGAATGATTATCTAGCTCTTCTTAATTATAACTAGCTTAAAAGTCTCGACCTTAGAGTCTAGACATCTTAATCTCGGATATCTTAATCTTACTTATCTTGCTCCTACTTATATTCGTCCTACTTATTATCGTCCTACTTATTATTATCCTACTTATTATCTAGGAGTAGAGGAGTATTATCCTAAGCTATTAAATTAGTATATTATAGTATATTATAATTAATAATAAAAGAGTAACTTACTAAGAGTTGCCTGCTAAGTAGTAGTATCCTCGCTATTATTGTTGTCTATAGTCGGATTCTAAGTAGCTTCTAGTATATCCTCGTTAAGTCGTTAGAATCGTCTTTAACAATTCGTCGAGGCTTCTTAGTTAGGAGAGGCTTGTATTTTAGCGTAGCCTTTGCTTTTAGCGCCTTAGTAGCCTTGTTCTTCTTTAGCTCTATATAGATAAAATTAGGATTAATAGGACTAGAATTATAAGTAGGCCTTATTATAGGTACAACCTACTCTAGTAGGTATGTAGGGTAGGTTGGGTATTAGCAATACCTAATAGGTATAGGTATTTAGCTAGGTATACCTAACCTATCGGGTTGGGTACAAACCTAGTAGGTATTACGATACCTAGTAGGTATTGCGTACCTATTAGGTATTGATTTTTCGTAAACAGAAAGAAAAAGCCTAGAAACCGAGTGCCCTAAGAGTAAGTTATTTGAACTAGGTATTAGAAAAGAAACTGTATATAAGCCCGATATAGATAAGAGGATAAAGAGAGTAGTCAGATCGAATAAATAAATATAGAAGAATATATACGCTAGATTACAGCTTATAATATTTTGAAACTTAAGTACTATAGTCGGCAAATATAGTCGGTAGGTAAACTTTATACAAGCTTAAACTAAGCTCGCTATAATCGTCTCGTAGTATCCCGGAGGTACTCTTACGCAAGCTTAAAGCTTAGGCGTACCGATCGCCTTAGCTCCTCTACCCTATCTCCCTTATTATCGCTAATTATATCTAAGTTACTAATCCGTTCTATAAGATCTTTTGTCTACTCTCGGTCTTTACTTAGGATCTTCTATAAAGTTAGAGTACTAAGAAGCGCTTAAGCAGCCTCTATAGCCTTATAGGCGATAAGAACTCTAGTATCGTACTTATCGTCGCGGTAGCGGAAATAGGATACTATTAGTTCAGAGAATATTAATATAGAGTATTAGCGATTGAAACGACTTTAGTATCGAGCGATACTAAAATCGCGCTTATACCTAACTCCGGCCGTAGGAATACAGAGAATATCCTACGCTATTAGTACGAGAGTAGGGTACTTAGGCTTAAGCGAAGACTATATCTTTAGTACCTCGAATAGATCCCCTTTATCTATATTAGCATCTAGATAGTCGGCAAGCTCGTTATCCTTACGAGTACTACGTCGTTGAGTTTAAGAAGACTCTATACTCCTACTAAGAGTAAAGTCGATCTAGCCCTTATACCGACTACTTCTACTATATAACTCGTAGGTAGAAGTGCTCGATAATAGACGATAGCTCTTCTCCTACTCTATTCTTAGCTTACTCTTATAATACTCGTAGTAACTTTTATCCCCGAAGTTATCGCGTACCTAGAACTTCCGCTTAAGGCAGAGGGTAAGGAGGATACTAATGCCGTAGTAATCGCCAAATCGATCCTAGGTATCTCGATAATATTTCTTAAGCTTAGCCTAAGCAGCCTCGTATGCCTAATATATATCCTTCTTCTAAGGTATCCTCTTATTCTTAAGTCGCTTTATCGCCTCCTCTAGAATATCGAAAAGCTAGTTATAGTATATAAGGACAAGGTAGATAGTCGGACCTTTCGTTGTTCTAATCGTTACTATCGCCGCTACGAATAGTTTCGTAAGGTCGATAAGGTACTCAACCCTTTACTACTCTTCGGAATCGATACCTATATCTTTACTTAGGTCGAGTCGATCAATATAAGATTCGATAACTCTTTGCAGTCTGCTAAAGCGATCGAGTATTAACGTTATTAAGGACTACCTTGTCTTTACGTCTTAAACGACCCTTAGGATCCGATCTTAAACGCTATTCTACCGACGGTACTTTGCAAATAGCTCCTTCTTTTAAAGTATCTCTTTCTATAGGTCGATAAACTGCTCGAACCTTTAAGAGCTCGAGTTAATAAAGATATAAAGTTTCCGGATCTAGGGATTGAAATTAGCGAAGGGAATCTCGAGTGCCGACTATAATTGCCGACTACGAGAGCCGACTATACTTTGAAAATAGGAAGGTTAATAGGTAATAGGCCGTAGAGACTAATCTTACCTTTAGAAGGAGGTAAAGTATACTATTAGCTTAAGGATAGCTAATCTGCTTACTCTGTTTTCTCCTTCTCTATAATATCTGCCGATCTTTCTCGTAATCCTAGTATTCGGAAAGGTCGTTAGTCGGACAGAGCCCTAGACGGTCGAAAAAGGCCTTAAGGAAGCTAGG